>NC_140171.1:106023395-106173885 GCF_963971535.1 Notolepis coatsorum
GCACTACCGCTGGACCACTGTGCCGGATGGGATAAATTCATTGTTTATACATTAATGAACGAGAGACCCGTGTTTAGAATATCCTTTGTTATGAATGAAGTTTATTTCTTTATCCTCATTCATTAATGTGACGTCAACGGCTCATTCAATTTCTCAAATCCGTCAAACAGCGCATCTCATCAGACATCTTAATCCCAGTTACAATTGAAATAACCACATAATGTGTACATCGCACGAGCGAGCGCCACCGTCGCCACGGTATATATAACGTGCATTATTTAGGACAAAGTGAATTTAGTATCAGCATTTTGGGTCTATTTTACATTTCAAAAGCCCCCTCTGGAAGAATGGAGCACAAGAACGTAATTCAGAATGGTATAATGCAGATCGTAGACTGTGGGAATAGTTTCAGGAAACGGGCCGTCACTTCTTTGCGGGGGCGTGGCGATGGTTCAGGCTAAGTTGAACTTGAACTCTGCTTTCGACCAGGCTCAAACTTTTGGATATGTTGTCATGGTGATTTGGAAAATCCACGTACATGAAACCGGAAAGTCCGGCTAACCCAGTTATCCAGTTAAAGTTATCCGGCTAACTCAGTTATCCAGGTACAAGAAACAGGGCCCTGGAGGGATGTCTTTATTCTCCTTTATTTTATATATCAGAGGATTTTATAGTATGTCTGCACTTTATGTGCTCATTTCATCATTCATGTATTTTACATTCTACTAAAACTGAATCAAACCATAAACAAGGTGGCCCTAAAGGATGTTAGATCCTAATGTGAAAAACTGTGATTTTATATGTCTGCTCATTTGACTTATTTCTACTTTTATCTTTACGCCCCACTATCTGCTGGGTGCATACTATAACCTTATCATGTTTTGTAACAGATTACAGAAGCATATTGGAACGTGAGGTTCTGATATGAATTGATTAATATATCTGTATTATTTTATCCCACTTTATGCTTTGCTCTTGCTGCTTGTTTTACACTGATTTTATGTTTTATTTCTTACTGATGTAAAGCACTTTGAACTGCAATCCCCTGTATGAAAGGTGCTATACAAATAAAGTTATTATTATTATTATTACTGAGACACAGTTCTTTCAGATAGATAGTTTTTAAACCAGCTCAAAGCCGTTTTACCAAGACCTATATGCAGCCAAGCCTCTGCAGTAATGCGTGATCCACAGAGTCAAACGCTTTAGACAGATCAACAAACAATGCTGCACAGTGTTTTTTCTTGTCTAGTGCTTCAATTATGTCATTTGAGACTAGCATAGTCGCTGAAGTACTATGGATCTGAAGCCTGACTGAGACTTGTTAAGAATATTATGGTCAGCTAGAAACTCTTTCAGTTTGTTTACAAGAGATTCAAAGACTTTGGCCATTACAGACAATCTGGAAATAGGGCGATAATTATTTAGGTCAGAGGGGTCTCCGCCCTTTAACAAGGGGAGAACCATGGCCGACTTCCATGAGCTAGGTAATTCACCAGATATGATATGAACATTTCCTGATGACGCTGCCATTTTAGCTCTAATTAAGAATGACAGTGACCTAGCTGACTATTATTTGGAAATCCAGTGGTTTGTAAACTGGTGCGACAATAACTGTCTGGTTTTAAATGTTAAGAAGACTGAGGAGATGGTGTTTGACCCCAGAGGTGTTGGGGACCACAGGCCTGCGTGCATTATTTTATTTAGGACAAAGTAAATCTATAGGCTGAATATGATTTATTATCAGCATTTAGTTATATTATTATACATTTCAAAAGCCCCATCTAGGAAAACGAAGCACAAAAACATAATTCAGAATGGTATAATGAGATCTAGACTGTGAGAAATATTTCAGGAAGCGAGCTGGCATTTCTTTGCGAGGGTGTGGCCATGGTTCATCCAGCTAACTGAACTTAACCCTGCTCCGGACAAGGTTCAAACTTTCTGATCTGTTACCATGGTGATTTAGAAAATCCGACTTCGGGGAACGGAAAGGTCTGGCTTAAGTCAAGCTATGCTGAAAATTATCCGGCTAACTCAGTTAGCCAGGTACGGGGAACGGGGCCGGACAGACAGACACAGGAGACAGACGGAATACAATAATGATATTTAATAAACAAAGAAAACAATAAACAAACGTACAAAAACGAACTGGGCCTATGTGGGGGGAGTGTGTGGATGCCAACGGTAAATGTTATTGAGATGTGTGTGTCAATTACAGTATGTGTATGGGTGCGTGTGTCTAGCGTGCAAAACTCATGTGGTGTAGTATGTAAATGTGACAAGACTGTTGTTTTCGTGAGTGAGCAGTGAGTGAGAGAGAGCGGGGAGCGACACAGGGATTTCCGGGGTGGGGGTTCGGTTCCTTGATGGGGAGAGAGGAGAAAATAATGCACGTTAGAACAAGAACGAAACACGGGAAAACAAAACAACGGAGCAGGGAATAATCCAACATGAGAGACATACTAAGACTTGAAGATACGTTAGTTAGACTAACCACGAGTGATCAGTACGATCGAGCCCTGAGAGATGGGCTGACAGGCTCTTTATGCAGCCGCTGTCTCTGTCTCCGGGCGCGCCCAGCTGCTCCGCATTGCGCTTGATTAGGCTCAACAGGTTGTGACGAGGTGGGAGTCACAACATAACTGAGTGGACATGATATGGATGATGATATTAAATGTTGCCTTTTGCAGTGAAAACATGACAGATGAACTCTCGATTTAAAAACATTGATACAAAGACAAATGTCGAACGTGACTCTGTGCCCCCTGTAATCTCCACCGGCTGCGTGTTTCATTCATCTCTCGATATGAGAGCTTTTCCTGACTATCATTTGCATCCCCCCCCCCACACACTCCCACCCCCTCCCCCATTCAATCTCCGCACAGCGCCTGAAGATGATACTAATAAAAACTATGTTGCATAAAAACCAACAGCAGCATGAATCACCTCCATGGCTTCATTTCTAAATGGAAAAGTTCCTCTCGTGACGCATGGAGTTTGCAGACAGAGAGAGAGAGAAGAAGGAGAGAGGGGGGGGGGAGAGAGAGAGTGGGAGGGAGAGGGATGGGGGAGAGAGGGAATGGGAAAGAGAGAGAGAAAGAGAGAGGGGGGAGGGAATGAGAGAGAGGGGAGGGAGAGAGAGAGTGGAATTGAGAGAGGGAATGAGCGAGAGAGAAATGGAATGAGAGAGAGAGAAAGTGAATGAGAGAAAGGAAAAGAGAGAGAGAAAGGGAATGAGAGAGAGGAGGGAGTGAGGAAGGAAAAGAGAGAGAGAGTGGGATGGAGAGAGAGGGGGAATGAGCAAGAGAGAGAGAGAGAGAGAGAGAGAGAGAGAGAGATAGAACATTTCCCCCTCATAGCTTTGCACAGATCGTTGGATTTCTTTAATGGGATAAGAAGGCGTTCCATTAATTTGTTGACTTTTCATTTTTGGTGGCAGAGATGAAAATGAAAGTAGAGCAGGGATTAATAAGTGCTTTTTACCAGCCCTGAGCCGGGAGCTGTGAGACGGCATTCTTCACTCAACTACTGCCGTGTGTACAGGAACGTTCAACCTGGCCAGTTGTTTATCTGAAACACTGTGCGTTCAAAGTGGTCTGTTAGCAAGAGTGTGTGCAGCTGACACTTCTCCAGAGTTTACATGTACTGTGCAAAGTATATAATAATAATAACAATATAATAATAATAATAATAATACATTATTATATTTGGGGGCGCCTTTCAAGACACCCAAGGTCACCTTACAGGGCATAAAAGCAGAACGAGACAGTCAAATAAAGAAATAGAGATCTTGTCAAGTCAAAGTGAAAAACAAAACAAACAACAGGAAGTATAAAACTGAAGTTAAAAACAAAACCAACAACAGGGTGTATAAAACAGTGTTTTACTCAGTGTTTTAACAGGTTAAAGTTATAGTGAATATGCCAGTTTGAAAAGGTGGGTTTTTAGTTGGGATTTGAAAGTTGTGTCAGACTGTCTTGGAGCCGAGCAGCTGAAAGCTCGAGCACCCATAGTGCTAAGCCCATCGAAAGCTCTGGGTCTCTTCTCTCAAAAGACTACACTCAAGTTAGGTTGCACCAAATCCTTGCGTCTATAATCGCCTTTTTCCAACTCGATGCACTGAGATTTCTATAAACTCATATTTCACTAATAACACTTAAAATCATTGGTAAACAAACGTAGTGCTGAAAATATACACATTGACTGCTGTTTTGACAGGGTTAGGGATTAGTTGGCATAGGACCCAATCGTAGACAGGACAAGGAGGAAGCAGGCAGGACGAGACAGAGTGTAATTCAAAGGAGAGCTTTACTCAAACAAAAAGCATAAGAACGACCACGACCATGACAGTCAAAACTGAATAATGAACCGACAAGGAAAACACAGAACTTAAATACACAGGGTCATTGACACATGAGGGTTGATTGGTAACAAGAGACACCTGGGATGGGAACAGACTGACAAGACAAGAAGTGACACTACTACAAGACTGAACACTAAAAACATAACACCAACACAAGGAATCTAACAAACTAGGAACATAACACTAACAGGGGAACATGAAGGGCAAGAGACACACTACACTGGGAGACACAGTAAAAGGGGAAGGACACAGAGGAACATGGAAATATTAAAGAGCCACCAGTGCACCAGGAGGCTCAGGCTAGTAGTCCAAGGGTGAGTGGATGCTGTGAGGGGACTTGTCCATGAGAAGGTGGGGGGAGGTGAGATACAGGGATAAGTCCAGTAATAGGACGGGGGAAGAGGGCAGGACCGGGTGGAACGTAACAGTTAGGGTCTTTACTCTTGGGCTACATTTGAGAAAAGAAATGCAACATTAATTCATATGCTCTGTATTGGTCGATTTATGGCGTGATATGAATCTCGGCCCTGTACCAGGCCCGTTGGGTTAACCTCTTCCGCCCGTGCGGTCCGGCACCGGACCGCAAATGACATCATCATAAATCAGTCTCTCTAGTAATTATCGTTTTTTTCCCCAACTGTTTTCAAGAGTAAACATCCTAACCATGTCACAACAGCAGTCATAGTGTATATTATCAGCAATAGGTTTGTTTACCAATAGGTTAAATTGTTATTAGGGAGATTTTTGTTTTTGAAATGTGTTGTTTTGATCGTGAAAATCTGCCATTTTGAAAAAGCGACCGTCGCTGAATGTAGTCATTTTGAGTCATTTTGAGAAGAGGACATCCAGAGCTTTCAATGAGCGTTGGACATTTTTAAAACTATACTTCCCAAAGGCTTCTAGCTCCCTTCAAACTAATTATTTTGTATTCTCTTATCACTCCGGATTATATACCACAAAACTGAACGTTATTGGCATATATTGGACCGCAGTTAGTCTCCCCTATTTTGAGCATTTAGCAACCATCCGATTTGAAATCAGTTTGAAAATGAAAGAGGAGATTTGGATCGATCCATAGTGTGCAAGTTGGCTATAATAAGGTAATTTATAGACCTCATATTCTATATTCTATAGAATATATATTTCAAATTGCATGGGTCCGGATGGCAGAATTCAGTACTGTATCTACAAAACATTCTGTTTAATCATCTTCCCTTTATTCATTTTCTTAGATCTTTTGTACACGTGATCTCAAGAAGGTACTGAACAAGCTCAGTGGCAGTTTCTTATGTCTGGTCATTTTTAGCATGGTGTTATTCACTGTCAAAGATGCAAAAAAAAAAAAATCATAATTCATATTCTCCTTTGTTTCATCACAATTTAAGCAAGCCTAGTAATAGACACAATATTCCAGACACTGGGAATACATTCACTGAGGTCCATAGATGTTCCTAGATACCAAGAACATGCAAATGGACCTTGTAGAAGTGGAGCAATCTTCCATTTACTTAGGTATGTATTTTAGGCGGATTTTCAGAAAATAGGGCTCCGGGCTTAAGAGGTTAAGAGGTTAAGAATGAGTGACATTCTTCATTCATGGGAACCCAGCTGCGGTCATTTTGGCCACTCACAAAGACCGTTTCACGAGGTCAGGCAACCGGAGAATGATTTTTTGTAATCTGTTCTTACAAACTTTTTACAAAGATAGTATGAAGATACTTAAGAACATGTTCGATCATGAGGTCCCTTGTTCGGTTCGAGTGGCCACACTGGTAATTGAGCCACCAGCAACGACAGGCACTCTACCCACTGAGCTGCACAGGACCACAGACAGGCACTCTACCCACTGAGCTGCACAGGACCACAGACAGGCACTCTACCCACTGAGCTGCACAGGACCACAGACAGGCACTCTACCCACTGAGCTGCACAGGACCACAGACAGGCACTCTACCCATTGAGCTGCACAGGACCACAGACAGGCACTCTACCCACTGAGCTGCACAGGACCACAGACAGGCACTCTACCCACTGAGCTGCACAGGACCACAGACAGGCACTCTACCCACTGAGCTGCACAGGACCACTGACAGGCACTCTACCCACTGAGCTGCACAGGACCACAGACAGGCACTCTACCCACTGAGCTGCACAGGACCACAGACAGGCACTCTACCCACTGAGCTGCACAGGACCACTGACAGGCACTCTACCCACTGAGCTGCACAGGACCACAGACAGGCACTCTACCCACTGAGCTGCACAGGACCACAGACAGGCACTCTACCCACTGAGCTGCACAGGACCACAGACTGTGCTGCGGGACTCGCCGCTGATGATAAAGCCTTCTCCGAGCTGCGAAGGAGGCATCCAAAGGGCCTAAACCTAATAACGGCTGAGACGGTGAAGACCGTCATTCGTCTCAGCCTCAGAGTGTTTCATTACCGTAGGCTGGTACCGCGGATGCCCTTGGCATCAGTCATACGTGTGAACCAGCCTGGGAACAATCAATGCGATGGAGACGGATATGCGAGGCGACAACGATGGGGACAAAGGACTGTTTTATTGACACTTGAACTCTGCTCCGGAATGATTCGTATTATTTAAAGACAGAGATAGATAGATAAAGAAAGAAAGAAATATTGCTTCGACGTTTAGCGTCAAGGTTTTTTATTGTCTTTGAATAATGGGCTCGGAAATAACTAAATGATTGTGTACCAAAGAAAGGACAGAGAAAAGTTAGAAAACACTCTCCTCTCGTTAGCGGTGAACTCTTCCTCGTTGCCGTCTCTCATTTGATTACGCTTGCGTTTTGATAATCGGATGGCTGGCCCGTCTGTCTTTATTGTGTGAGGAAGGGTTATGACGTCCCTCCTCTTCCTCAGCGTAGAGGGAGTTTCCAGGAGGCTGCCCTCTTTGCCCATTGATTTCCTGCAGCAGCTTGTGGTCTAATTGCCCTTATCAAAACCATGACCTGCTAAATGATGGCCATCTTTAATCGCCTACACCTTCGCCAGCAGCCACTGACATTTAGTACAATTAATTAATGCAAACACAAGAGGGGATTGGGATCCGCTCAGCACGGCCGAATAACAAGGTAGAGCCAAGGCGGGGGGCGGGGGGGGGGGGAAGAAGTACAGATTGATAGCTCACCCTCTGTGGGGCCCTGTGTCAGAAAAATTACAATCTAGGTTGAAGCAATCGGGATAGTCAATTTGGTTTGCTGTTAAGGTCATTCATCAGGAATTCATAATAATATCTGACACTGGATCCATTATCTCTCTCTCACACACAAACACTCTCTTAGAGTGTGGTTGGTTCTTTTCAGAGCATGCCCTTATCTACAGATTATTGCTAGTGATTTGAACATATTTTGATGGCTTCTAAATTCATCTTTGATATTTCACACGTGTAAAGTTTGGCCAAACTTTTGCAAAATTCAATAGACCTGTTCGCTGTTTACAAACATACCATTTTCGAGTGAATCAGCAATACCAACAGAGGCATGTGACTAAGTTGCCCCCTTACCTTTTAGATATCTAGCTTTGGCATGGATTGATTGTTTAGATTGCTAGCATGCTAACAAATGCAAATAGTCTGCCCCATTGTTCTGACCAGGATTACATTCCTTTTGCCTCCTTGATGCGCGCGCACACTGAGTCTGACATATACAGTGAACAGGTCTATAGATTAGAGAGACAAAGAAAATTCCACACACTCAATCAAGAAAGGTCAACACTTAAATAAAATACGGACCCAGTAATGAGTTGTGTAAAGAATTACTATTTCAGTTTCAGTAATATTTGTTTCCCATGAAATAATTACTTGAATTTGTCAATCTGTAATCTATCCAAACTGCGCTCAAGGCTATTAAGATTAGACCATTCTTTATTGTTGGTACAAAATGTGTTTTGTGTTGGAACACATATTATGTCACCACACCAAAACCCCTATGTTTCTGAGATGAAAAAACAATGTTTTGGTTACTTTGTCAATTATGGGGGTTAAAGTTCTGTTCTGAATCTATGATAAGCCCAAGACTTGTGACCTCAGATTTGATCCAAGGGGTTAATCCTCCCAGGTTTTTAATGCACGTTTGTCTTTTTGTTTTGGGACCGATAAAATCTAATTTCAGTTTTGTCCTCATTTAGTTTGAGGATGTTTTTACTCATCCATTTATTTATTTACTGCCAATAAGCAGTTGGTAATGGAGTTAATAGCTGCTGTATCATTTGGTTCTGCAGATATGTACAATTGTGTATCATCTACTATAATACTAGAATAGATAGAATAGAATAGAAATACTTTTATTATCCCGTGGGAAATTTGACACTGCAAATCGCTCAACATTTAAACATTTAGACAGGACAGGTCACGAATTAGAATAATAACACAAATCTACATACTACTGTACATCATAAAAGAAAACACAAGACAAGCATGTTACAGCATAAACATACTGTAGACATCAGAGAAATAATGCAATTAACCCCTTCCTTCCCTCCCAACCAACGTTATCCATTTTGATGTGGCACAGTCCCATAAGTCCAAGGTTATTTCGTATTGCACAGCCCTTTTATATTGCACTGTCCCATGTAGGTTGCGACCACATTTCTTTATTTTTTTTATCCACTTTTTCTCCCCATTTTTCTATTTTTCTCCCATCCCAATTTTGTATTATCCAATTCTTCCCTCCCCTGTCTTGAACGTTGCTAGACTATGCCTCCCACTGGTCGGCTGTAGTGAGGACAGAAGCCTTGCATCACGTGTCCCCTCCGGTACACGACGAGGCAGCCTGTCGCATCTTTTTACCGCAGCAGCTCGAACTCTCAGTGGCGAGGAGTAACGTGTTGGAGGCTCAGGCTGCCCCCGCTACTTCCTGTCTCTGCTGTGCAGGCGTCACCCAACCGACCTGTAGGAGTCGCTGTCCACAATGTCCAATCCCCACCCACCGGCTTTCCCACCCTCTAACACTTGCCAATTGTGTTAGTATGAACGACCGGCCAGCCGGTAGCAACGCAGAGAGCTGGGCTTGAACCCAGCGTCTCCTGCGTTAGTGACGAACGCCTTGCCCACTGCGCCAATCAGCCGCCCGGTTGCGACCACATTTCTATAGTATAGCCATTAATGAACTCTCCTAGCCCTGAAAACTGTCGACGCTAGAGAGGGCGCTGTTGTCATGCAGATTGGTCCCATTCAGAAATCTTTTGTCGGAGGGACGAAATCTCAACAGATTCTTGAAGGTGAGGACTTCCCCTTTAATTGATTCTCATTCAGCAAGTCCCAACTGGGACGCTAGGGGAGCTCTCTGTAGGTTTATGGAATGTGGCACAAATACGTTTTTGAATCTTTTCAGTTTCCACTTGGGGGATCAAGAGGGTATAGCTGAGAAGTGGCTAGAAAACGATTCTCGTTCCCACCTCCCCGGACTACACAATTTTCACTCTGGGTGAAAGATATATTGGTGTAGATTTAGGAACAAAAAGTTCTCCATTGACAAACTAGCCCATTTTGCGCAATCATAATTTTAAAGTCGGGACTAGATCTTTCCTCGCGAACGGATACTTGGTCACTGCAAAGTTTTATTTGACGTAATTGGTGCGAGTTCGGTTACGTATCTTGCGCTCGACCAATAGCAGCTCTCTTTGTTGCGAGGATACGGCATCCGGTGTCAACAAATGACATCCACAGACTAAAAAACACTTTCTAAAGTTCGCAAAAAGGTTTCTAAACAATGTTATATGCATCTCACGTCCGTTCAGAAAGAACGTGTACAAGATTTTACAGAGACACGGTGGGATAGATATAGAAACTGCGTTCAACGGTGGCTTAATCTACCAGGCCAGAATCATACCATTACGAGACATACAAACATTGTTTAGAGATCGATTTGTGTCATAAATGTCATGATATATATTTGTATATCTGTATGTCATGTATGTCATAAATGTCATTGAAAATGGGGGACCCTGATTAGATTAGATTAGATTGTACTTTATTGTCATATATATTTGCATACAACGAGATTTGGGACTCAAACCTAAGTAATAAAATCACAAGTAATAAAAGAGAAACATAAAATCCTATACAGAAACATTAAATGCTATACAATAAGACAATGTTAGTCCTGTACAATATACAAAATAACAACAATATACAGAATAGCAATACACAAATAACAATCACAGTGTCAGACGGTAGTGGGTGGGTATTGCACTGTGGATATTGCACATCAGGATGTTGCACAGTGTGGGAGGAGGGGGACAGGTGAATTACCCTAGACCAGTCTACCTTTGATGGTCTTAGCAAATAATTGTGCCACCTGTATGGCCAGCCATCAGCTAAGAATGTGAATGATGCCAGATATAAAGCATTCTGCATGGCATCATCGGCTTTGCCAGAACTATCTATGCCCCCGACAAGTGGCGCATTGTACCAACGCTGCAAAAGGGCAAATGACCAAGCAGCTATAATGAGATATTCATTGAAAGCTATAATGTGTGCCGCTTCACCTGTTGGCAATGGGTGGCATGTCGAGGATGGTGAGTTAACAGTGACCTGGATGACTACAAATCCAGCCCCTGATAGTGTGTTGCAGGTAGTCCACTGCGGTTGCAAACAAGGACAATTTGAGACAGGAAGATGTGTTTCTGCAAAACTGCCATGTACAGATCTTTGTCAATGCCAAAACTGTGCAAATGTTTCTAAGGAAACTGAAGATAGGGCTACATGGGATGATGACTCAGATGATAGTGGTGAGGATGATTAACATCAGTGTTGCCTGGGAAGTGTGGTGGTGGATGAGGGTGTGGACTAGGTTGGGATGTTTGGGGCGAGGGGATTAGGATTATACAGTAGTAGTGTGATTTGTTTGTATTTGTTGAGATTAGTTTGACACTGATCTCTCCACACACCTCACTGTTTACTCATTTGACTCTGTATTGTATATTGTATATATGTATATTGAATATTCCTCTTTACTTACTTACTTTTTTTTACTGTATGAAGCACTCTCATGTGCTCATACAGAAACAAGCATTTCATCGTAACGTACCTGTATATCACCTTTTGTGATAAATAATAAACAAACTTGAAACTTTAAACTTGTGTTAGTTGTGTATGTATGTGACAAATAAACCTCCGGTCAGTCCTTCATACCAGCGGCCATCAGGCTCCACAACAGTGGGCAGGGACTGCTGCCAGACATCCAACTACTACTACTAGGAACCTAAAAAGGACAATAACACTACCTTATGCATACTGCACCTTATGTGAATACTGTATATTTCAGTTAGTTAGTTAATTATATTGACTTGTTATATTGTTTACACTGCTTGTTTTTACTACCTGTACCTCCCCTCCCCTCCCCTCCCCCATGTTGCTATGATGCCTGAATTTCCCCAAGGGAACCAATAAAGGAATATCTTATCTTGATTGATTGAAAACTTTATTAACAGATTGCAGAATGGGTACAATACAGAACGGCTCAATACACACAATTGTTAAGGGGATGCTGACCAGGGCCCCGTTCCCCGTACCTGGCTAACTGAGTTAGCCGGATAATTTTCAGCATAGCTTGACTTAAGCCAGACCTTTCCATTCCCCGACGCTCGATTGTCTAAATCACTATGACAACAGATCAAAAAGTTTGAACCTGGTCGAGGGCAGGGTTAAGTTCAGTTAGCTGGATGAACCATGGCCACGCCCCCCCAAAGAAATCCCAGCTCCCTTCCTGAAATATTTCTCACAGTCTAGATCCCATTATGCCATTCTGAATTATGTTTTTGTGCTTCGTTTGAAATGTAAAATAATAGGTCTACAGTAACGCTGATAATAAATCATATTCAGCCTATGAATTTACTTTGTCCTATATAATGCATGTCATATTTATACGGATACGGCGCTCGCGAGTCGCGACACACACAGTTATTTTAATAACGGACTAAACGGATCATTGCAAATGTGAATCCCGCTGGGATATTTTTAATGAATGAAACCTATCGGGTGTTTGGCTCTGATTAGTTTAATATTCTTCGCTGTGTATTTGCTTAACGGAGCACCCGGATGCGTTTCATTCAAGCTGAAGCGTCTATGCGTGGATTGTGGATATGAATTATAAGGAATCTGAATCTGTGGAGTATTTAATTGTATCACTGTGACAGTGTCACACGTTATTGTGATATTGTAACTGGGATTAAAATATATGAGGAGATGCGCTGTTTGATGGATTTGATGACGTGACTTGATAAATTGAATGAGCCTTTGACGTTTTTGATGAATGAATTTGAGAAAATGCATTTATCTTTTCAAGCACTGTTATCTGATGATGAACATGAGGTGTCACTGGTATAAACCAAATTGTAATCAATTCAATGCATGTATGGATTAGGGCCGAAACAGATTAAAACCTGATTAATAGTGTAACTGCAAGCCTTCCTCCAAGCCTCTCTTTGGAAACCATGTATTTATATAGTACATAATACCTAAGCACATACAGATATCCTCATGATATAATTCATATCAATTAGATATACTATTTGGGCTTGTTTTTATCGTTATTCTGAAAGAGCTGAACTAATTATTTTCGCTAGCAAGATCTCATTTGATTATTCATTCCATAAGCCTATACTGCCAGCAGGTACGTTTAAAGAAATATAATCTGATTGATTGGGGTAATGAGGGATTTAAAATTAGCCTATAGATTATGCATTTAACTTGTCGGCGAGGCTATTGAGCCGTACTGCATTATACCCATTCTGCAATCTGTTAATAAAGTTTTAAATCAATCAATCAATCAATGCCGTTAGAAAATCAGGATTTCTGCTATCGACACTTGCTGTCTTTTCAGCTGAGGCGGGCACGCGCAATTATCCTGAGTCTCAAGTCTGGTTCAAATGAACAAGACTGAATCCACCTTCGAGGAACAGGAAAATCCCGGATTCAAACATCGGGTTAATTGAATCTGGATAATGGGACTCTTGATCGACTTAGTTGAACCAGGTACGGGGAATAGGGACCAGAGAAGACTTTTCGTCTTGTTTACATCAGGGTCACCCATTTCCAATTAATCATGACATTTATGACATACACGACATACAGATATCATGACATTTATAACACAAATCGATCTCTAAACAATGTTTGTATGTCTCCGTAATGGTATGATTCTGGCCTGGTAGGTTAAGCCACCGTTTGAGGCAGTTTCTATATCTATCCCACGTGTCTGTGTAAAATCTTGTACACGTTCTTTCTGGATGGACGTGAGATGCATATAACATTGTTTAGAAACCTTTTTGCGAACTTTAGAAGGTGTTTTTTTGTCCATTTCCATCCGTAACGTTAGTCTTTAGATGTCATCTGTTGACACCGGATGCCGTATCCTCGCAACAAAGAGAGCTGCTATTGGTCGAGCGCAAGATACGTGACCGAACTAGCACCAATTACGTCAAATAAAACTGCTGTGACCAAGTATCCGTTCGCAAGGAAAGATCTAGTCCCGACTTTAAAATTATGATTGCGCAAAATGGGCTAGTTTGTCAATGGAGAACTTTTTGGACTACTGTAATGCACTTTTTTCAGGCCTACCTAATTCAAGCATCAAAAATCTTCAACTCGTGCAAAATGCGGCTGCACGGATACTAACTAGAACTAGAAAATTTGATCACATCACACCAGTTTTGTCCGCCCTACACTGGCTTCCTATTCAAGCCCGATCTGACTTTAAAGTGCTACTCCTCACCTACAACATTTTAAATGGGCTTGCACCGCTCTATCTATCCGATCTCATCTCCTGATACTCGCCCGCTCGTGCTCTGCGCTCACAAAATGCAGGGCTTCTATCGATTCCTAGGGTTAAAAAGAAATCCACCGGCCACAGAGCCTTTGTCTACCGCGCTCCCTACCTGTGGAACAAATTACCTGCCGTCATCAGGGGCGCCTGCTCTGTCGAAGCTTTTAAATCCCTGCTTAAGACCCATCTTTTCTCTCTCTCCTTCAACCTACCCTGATCTCACCTGGTCGGGTACTGACCTTTAGATTAATCTGTCTAGTTTAGTTAGGATGTCTCCCATGTCTGCTTTTCTGCAGCACTACAAACATGGGAACTCTCTAACCCCTGCCCCCCCCCCCTGTCCCAACCCCCCCCCCCCCATCTTTCTGAGTGCCTGTCTCGTAGTGCTGACCAAGGTGATGGATGCCTCGGGGTCTTGGCCAAGATTGCAGTGACTGCTCTACATGCACCACCGAGGCCATGGATCAGCTCCTTACCGTCTTCTGTCTGTGGTCTGTCAACATGGTTTGTGGTCTGTCAACGTGGTTTCATTGCTGGGTTAAGTTTCTATTCTATTCACATAATATGCTTACTTCATATATCTATTCTATTCACATATATGCTTACCACTTGTATCTATTGCTATGTCCGCCCACTACAATCACGCGAGCTGTCTAACGCCTGTCCCGTCTCCCAGTGAGTTGCTGTCCCGGAGTGTTGACCGGAGTGTCGGACGTCCCGTGATGAAGACCGGGAGGATGCGACCCTCTCTGCGTGCCCTCCTGTCTGCCTGTCTCCGGCGGTCTCCTAGTGGTGACCGGAGTGCTGGACGTCCCGCGATGATGTCGGGGAGGTTGCGACCCTCTCTGTGCCGCGCCCTATCTCCCTGTCTCCGGCTGTCTCGGAGCGATGACCGGAGTGTTGAAAGTCCCCGTGATTAAGACGGGGAGGACGCGATCCTCTTTGCGCCGCCCCTGTGCCTCAAATAGATTCGCTATCAGCTCTATCTTTAATCTTTCAAAATGTTCAGTTGCTATCGCCATTAGCTCTATCTTTAATTTTTCAAAATGTTCAGTTGCTATTGCATGCACTCATCTGTGTTTCACTACACACATGGGTGCATGTTTACCAACTGTCAGTCTGCAACACTACTATCACTGACATCTAAGAAGGGAGATCCCCCCTTGAATGGCCCTTCTAAGGTTTCTCTCCTCCACACTGCCTGTGGTGCATTTTTCCCTATTGTTAGGTTTTAGTGAGTTTTTCCTTACCTTCGTGCAGGGTATGTCTGGGAGTGTTCGCATTGCATTAATTTATTTGCATTTATTTTAAATTTGTTGGACCTTATGGTGTTCTTGTTTTGTTCTTGACTTATTGTTATGTTTCTTCTTGACTTGTTTAAAGAAGACGTGTCCGGCCCATGGGGACATTAATGTGTGTTGTCGGGCCTTACAAATAAATTTGATTTGATTTGATTTGATTTTTGTTCCTAAATCTACACCAATATATCTTTCACCCAGAGTGAAAATTGTGTTAGCAGCTCATATTCTGTGTAATACATGTGAGGGATCTTCAATGATCCTATGGGCCATTCTCATCATATTTGAAATGTTGATGGATTTGCCTATTATCTAAAGCGATTTTAAGGAGGCACAGTAAGAAGAGTGCCATAATGGGTGTGTTGTAGTACTTGAGGCCAGGACTGATTTTCAGGACTCGTGACTCGACTTGGAATTGAGCACTTATGACTTGGACTTGGACTCAAGCATTGACTGCATTCGGACTCGGAAGGTGCAGACTCTGACTTGTTAACCTGTTCCACACCATGTGAAAATCCGCCTAAAATATATACCTAGGTAAATGGAATATTGCTCCACTTCTACAAGGGCTATTTGCATATTCTTGGTATCTATAGGTACATCTATGGACCTCAGGGAATGTATTCACAGTGTCAGAAATATTGTGTCTATTACTAGGCTTGCTTAAATTGTGATGAAACAAAGGAGAATATGAATTATGATTTTTCTTTGCATATTTGACAGTGAATAACACCATGATAATAATGACCAAACTTAAAAAACTGCCACTGATCTCGTTCAGTACCCTCTTGAGATCGATCATGTGTACAAAAAAATCGAAGGAAATTAATAAAGGGAAGATAATTAAACCGAAGGTTCTGTAGATACAGTACTGAATTCTCCCATCCGGACCAATGCAATTTGAAATATTATTATAGAATATAGAATATGATTCGCACATTTATATATATATACATATATTATCTTTCAAATGCCCGAGTTCAATTTGGATTTAGTATCACCAGGCGTGCATAAGAACAGATAATGAAATCTACTGTAATCTAGTGTACTTTTTAATTTCCCCCACAGTGCAACCGTTTTGAAACTAATTTCAGATCTAATTGTTCCTACATGCTAACAATAGGGAGGAGAAACTAACTGCGTTTCAATAATAATAATTGAATAATAATAATAACCTTTTGTGGCTTATTATCACGAATCATAACAGTTATTGATATGATTCATTCAGAACGCTGAACTTTGAACCCCCACAGTATCTGACAGGAAGTGTAGTTCGGAAAAATTCCAACACTGGTCGACAGCTATGCAGAGTTATTTTTAAACCTAGCCGCATTTTTCGGAGACGCTCTCTGATTGGCCGACGCCTGTTTCTACACTGGTTAAGCTTAGGCACTCTTTAGAAGTTGGTTAAGGTTAGAGTTTGTCTTAGAGCGTGACGGCAAGTTCTTTCGACGGTTAAGCTTAGGCACTCTTTCGAAGTTGGTTAAGGTTAGAGTTTGTCTTAGAGGATGGCGATAGAACAGGTAGTTTGCAGGCTGTTCAACGCGGAAATGGGCAAAGACACAGCTCGTCACGCGATTGGGCAAACATGTCAGTGGCCAATCAGATAGCGTCAGTCAGTGGCCAATCAGAGAGCGTCTCTGAAAAATGCGGCTAGGTTTAAAAATAACGCAGCTATGCATGTCCTCTACAAAATGGCCGCAAAAAGGCTACAATTCCCATGGTTAAACATTTCCATTTCCGTTTTCGTCTTGGAATAGACTTCATAAAATCGATAACTTTAAACTATCTAATGGCACTTTTAACCTATTGCTAAACTAACGTATTGATGATAATATACTTTCTACATGCTTTTGTGACATGTTAGTGAAAAAAATCGCAACTTATATGCAATATTAAAAAAAATATGGATTTATGACCAGATGTCATTTTTTGGGTCGGTACCGACCCCGTGGGGTGGAACTGTTATTTATATCTTAATAAATGTTTTGTGATAGGCCCTAATAATTTCGCATACGATGTTGATGGCTAGTGCATTTGTTTGGCTATTGTGTCACAATCACAAAGTAAATAAACTCCCTTTGAAATATGTTTAATGTAGACCTTTTTTTATTTGTATGTCAGCTCTTTGACTGCCAGAGTGGAGGTGACTCAACCTTGATGACTCAGACTTGGACTAGGGTAATGGGGACTCGAACACTGGGGAATTCGGACTCAAGATTTAGTGACTCGACTACAACACTGGTGGGTACGCTGTTCCTGATGTATTGCATGGAGCAGGGCTGTACGTTAACTTTTTTTGCACATAGCACTGGTGCTACAGAGGTTGATAGTTTTGTAGCACAGGCCAAAATCTTCTAGCACGAGTATAAAACGTCTCTAAAATCTCTAAAAACAACCACAAGTAGTGCAGTTCATTACTTAAATAGGTATGTGACTGGCAAGGGACATGAATCTTGCATACAGGGCACACAAAATCCAAACTTTAACAAGAAATGCTTTCAGACAAATTCTTTCTTTATTTGCTCCAAAAAACCGAAGTATGTTGTGAAGTGTATAGATAGATGTGAAATGTATAGATGTAGCAGTACTGTCTATCTGTATGTCGTGTATGTCATATGTTATGATGAATTGAAAATGGGGGACCCTGATGTAAACAAGATGAAAGTCTTTCTCTGGTCTGCATCCCCTTAACAATTGTGTGTATTGAGCCGTACTGTATTGTACCCATTCTGCAATCTGTTAATAAAGTTTTCAATCAATCAAGTTAACTTTGAACCTCGGTTGTCAAGCCGCGTCAATGTTGTGTATGCATCTGGGTGGCATCACAACGGTGTTCACTGTGCCTTTAAGACGGCACGGTGGCCTTACAACAGTGCTGTGAAGTACCGTCAAGTGTTGTGCTAACGTCAGTTGGGTTGGTGTGCTGTTGTGCACAGCTAGCCCCTTTCGTGACTGCGATGTGCAAGCCAGGGGCTTTTGAGCATAAAATAAAATGTCTAACCTTACGTCGTAGTCCGGTGCGTTTTTGGAAACATTATAGACTATAGTCATAACAGATACAGTGCTTTGAGCACATGCGCACACGGGGCTAACCGCTAACGTTAGCTAGCAAGCAGCTATATAGCTAAAACGCTAACTAGAAGCTAACCACTGTATACAGTTCCAATAGACTAACATACACCTCTGTGATTTAAATGTGTCCTTGCCTTAGACTCGAGGGTTGTACTAGGGTTGGATGCAGTTCCCCGTTGGTCAGTCTGTCTGTTTTCCATCTTCTGCTGTGTTTAATGTCATCTGTTTGCGAGTGCTTCCTTGACTGATGGCTAGTACCGCGGGACTTTTATTCAACATTTTATATTTCCGCGGGTTGGCGAGTACTGCAGGAACTTTTATTAAACATTATATATGTCCGCGGGTTGGCCAGTACTGCGGGAACTTTTATTAAACATTCTATGTCCGCTGGTCTTGTGCAGTGCTCTCGTGGCACTGTCAACTCACCAAGTGGATAGCGTGGCGCCGTGGCCCATTCAACTTAATACCGTCACACTTTTCTTTTTCTTTTTTTGCCACACGGGCCATCGCACCAGTGCTACTGAAGTCAATCCATTCATCGCACAGACTGACGTCAGTGTAGCACGTGCAACATATATATCGCACTGTACAGCCCTGGCATGGAGGCAGAAAAATAAATGAAAATGGTCCACGCTGTTACTTCCTCTTGGAGTGTGAGAGGAGCCCCTACTTCCCCTACCTCCACTGCGAAAAACACAACCTCAAATCTCTTGAAACACCCGCTATAGCCTGCAACAATGTCAACAGCACACATTGTTTAAAAAGAATGTCCTTCATCAATTTCAGCCAGCTGTGCTTGGTCATGCCTGTGGTAGTTACCGATGTTCTTTTGCTGCATGACAAAAGCTGCTGGTTTCCAGTTATCACGCAACACTGCACACAGCAGGTGGAGATGTTGAATAATACAACACCTTTTTGTACAATTCAATAGAGCAGCAAAGTTAATTGCACACACTACTGAATCACCGGGCCAACACTTGAAAACACTGCATATATAGGTGTAAATGTTGAATAATGTAAAGATGAATAATACTGGGTTTACCCAGTTTGTTTGCCCATCTGTGAACAAGAAAAGTAATGGCCTGATTGACAAACATTTGCTGTGCATATTCATTCTATTCTATTCGTTCTATTCATTTTGGTGACCCCATGACCTTTCCTCTAGCATCACCATCAGGCCAAATTTAAAAGGTATGGCCGGATCGCGTGAACACTTTAGGCAACCAACATGCGCTTCCGCGTTGCTCTGAATTGCTCTGATTGGCCTAGCGCACGCATGCGCATCAGCCGCGACGCGCTCCTCAGAGGCAGGAATACTAAGCTCCCCCTTAAGCTCCAGGAGAGAGGAGAGAGGCTGAAAACCCGCAGTTCTTGCCCGACTGATGGGAGCCGAATCCCGGATCCGATTTTTCTGATGAATACCCCCAAAACATGGATGTCCCGAACGCATGGAAGTATTGATTGCGCCGTAACGAATCATTAAAAAAATATACCGTTAACTGGAATATGTTGTGCCTTTACACATATGTTGGATTATGTAATTGGTTTGTCATGACAAACTAAT
Source organism: Notolepis coatsorum (assembly GCF_963971535.1). Classification (NCBI taxonomy): domain Eukaryota; kingdom Metazoa; phylum Chordata; class Actinopteri; order Aulopiformes; family Paralepididae; genus Notolepis; species Notolepis coatsorum. Next base: position 106,043,489 of record NC_140171.1, read on the forward strand.
AAAAAATCGCGATTTACCCGGTGGCTACAACAACACAAAGTGACTTGCAAACCGCAGTCACGTAAGGGGCTAGTAGTCACTGTGTGTTGTTGTAGCCACCGGGTAAATCGCGATTTTTTATTAGTTTGTCATGACAAACCAATTACATAATCCAACATATGTGTAAACGCACACACACACACACACACACACACACACACACACACACACACGCGCGCGCACACACACACACGTGCGCGCAGTACTGTAGCCTACGCGCGTAATGAATGAACGCAGTATAGGCTTATATTATTCTAATGACTTGTTTTATTAGGAGAGCAGCAAAGATAAATGCGCTGCCCGCCCCGTAGACCGTAGTACAGTCCACCATGCAGTCCGCTCATGGTACGCCTGACTCTGGCGGCCTTAATATGTGTACTGTACTTACTGTACGTAGGGCAGAGCATATATATCTACTAAATCCTAATGAAACAAGTAATTCGAATAATATAAGCCTACTGTTCATTCATTAGACACGTAGGCTATACTGTGTGCATGTGTGTGGCGCACACAACAAGACTAATGGAATATTAATGCAGTCTATTTCCACGCGATTAGCTTTAGTTCTTATTTATTTATCCACTGTCATTTCAGTGTTGGTGTATAGTAGGCTACATATTTCAATATCAGTTTAATTGATTCATGATATATTCGAAGGAATGGAGGTTTATAGCTAGATCAAATAAAGGTCTGTCCCATTGCATACCAATCAATGGGATATATTGCATGTTGACCTGCATTCTTTCAAATGTATAATTAATCATTAAAACAGATATGTAACAAATAAGAAATACAAATTCCACAGAAGGCATTAAATAATTATTATTTTCAATCATTTCACAATAATTGCATAATTGTGTATGAATATCTGAGTAATTAAAGTAATTATACATTTGTCCAAAATAGCTGGTTCAGATATTGTTAATCCAGCTGCCCTGTGATCAGATGAATCCATATTATTTATTTTTCCGACATCAAATGCGTAATTTCTTATCGTACAAATATTGTCATATTTATTTTAATTATGATTAAGTAATTAATTCCAAGGAGGCCTGTAGCGTTGACATGAAGGAATCACTATGATTCCTCCCAAATAAAGCCATTAAGAACATGGAGAACACAGTCTGTCAAGTTAATAAAATGTTCAATCAGTCAATCAATCATAAATTCTGCTGTCAGTCATGGCCAAATCTGATCTCAGGAAAATTTGGGTAATCGCGCTACTAGCCCTAATATGTCTTAAATCGGCAGAAATTTGCCTAAGAGCAAATTTTTTGTCGTAAATCCGTTCGGGAATGAGACCCAATCTTATTTGGAAACATGACACACAGAATAATAGTATTTAGCGTTTTATTTTAAACAATATTTAATCGTATGATTATAGATATTTTTAGAGAATAAATAAATCCAATGAAGTTGTCAATTTCACAGACAACTCCGCTGAGGAGGAGGGAGCGTGTAGACTATCTTCGGTGCCAAGGATGTTGACTGAACCAGTCCTGCTACAGAACCAGCACATTGACAGAAATAAATGACAAGCTGACCCGACATTAAGCACTGTAATGACTGAAATGAAATCAATTTCAGCAGGCCAACTCTGCGCTCTACAACGCCTATTGTGCGCTCGTGAGCCCGTGGTTTTGATCAGAGTCATCATTATGGCTTCAGTGGATAACCCTGATCTGTATTTAAGTGATGTTTTAATTACAGATACCCCAGTAATAACATTACAATTGAATTAAATACAATTAGGCCTGAATGAGTCGTGTTCCTCCCAGCCACCGGCAATGACATTATCAGCCAAAATGCGCATCGCAGATTATCTGTACATTGACCGAGTGGAATCCCGTTCACATAACTGGATTTGTTTATTGATGGAGCTTTGAAAGCTACATGGGTACAGTATTGCTCCGATGATGTTGGGTAACCTGGCGTAAAATCCTCTCTTGGCATCCTGTTATTGATATATGGATTTTGTATGTATGGGGATTGGGGAAATTACGACATCCAACACTGCGTTTTGCTCCACGCTCCAATTTGGGTCCCAAATTGCGGTACAAAAGGAGAATGTGTCTCGGGTAGCGGACTCTACTTAATATTATTATGTTCTCTCTCTGCAAATAGATGGCCCTATATCTCTGAAAACATCTGAGCGCACACGCGAGAAGTATTCCTATAATAACGCTATGAACCAGGCTGAATTAATTCGGAAATATACCTATTCCAAATGCTATTTGTAGGGTTTGACAATAATTACACTATTTTACAATTAACTATAATGAATTACGGGTCATACAGAACCCGTCAGTGTTGAAACTAATGCATGAAAATGATGAAAGCATATTCCGTCCGTCTGCAGTCTTCATATTCTATCGCTGGGCGCAATGTACGCACCGTCTGAGCTGTGCGTAGATATACGCACAATCTCAAGCACACGTTCAAATTGATAAGTCCCACACTTTGCTTAGAAATTATCGTACGCACGGTTTACGCACATATCTGTGAGTACGAACCATTGATAAATGAGGGCCCTGGTCAGTTCACCCAAAAATGAGAGGCCTGACAGAAATAGCAGTGTAGTTCACTTGGGAGGAAGAAACCCAGCACACAAAACTATTTCGTAATTTTTTTTACTTAAACCCCTGATAGTGTATTTTATACCCTCATTGCCCGATCTACTGCTGTTGTGTACATGACATTTACATTGAGTCATTTAGCTGAACACTTTTATCCAAAGCAACTTACAGATTCTGTACAACAAGTCAGCAGGAAGGGCACAACTCTGGCAGCAAAGGTGCATAATAGTAAAAGACGAAGGTTAGCATGTTGAGGGTTCTGTTTGTCATGTATTTACCTGCCCCCTATACAAACATTTTATTTGAAATAATAATATAAAACAAATAAATAAAAACAAATACATATTATCACCCTCAGTTATTCACCATGGAAATGTTACAACCTTCCACCCACATGCATTTGTTTGACTTATTTATATATTTTAATTTGCATTTAACCAGGGAAGAGCATTACTCATGCGAGATTCACACCATGATCTTCTCATACCCGTATCTAATATATCTCTTTCCTAAATCACCGTCGAGATGCAGTGGGTTTATTGTCCACTTAAAGATGTACTCGTACCCCACGAAAACATGAACATTGTGTATTTCTCGGTGGTCTTCAATTGCCATATACCATTATATCTGGATGAGGGGTGTTGAACCCTTATTCAAGGGCATTCCATTTAATTTGTCTTCGTTATTAATGTTTTCTAACTGCAGTCTTTGTGTTGTTGTTTTACCCACTTCACAATCCACCTGAGCCGAGAGCTCTTGAAACCTGGTGGAAAAAATCACATGAAAACATGATTAGCCTCGTATAACTCACTCCCTCTCTGCCGCTGCTCTCCCTTCAGTTGATTTCTGTCCAGCAGCCAAAACTGAATAACCAAGCCATCTTTTTTTCTAAAAGCAAAACTTGGGGAGAAGCAGAGTGCTGTGCTAGAGAGGTTGAAAGTGTTCGAAGATGAAATCATGGAATTCTTTTTCTGTTTAAATTCAATACAATTTAAACAGAACTCTCGGGGAGAATCCTCTGCAGAGGAGACGGGTAGGACTTCATCCGTTCCAATTTCAATTATCGATCCTGCTCATGATTCGTTCCCTTTATTATTATTATTTTGTATCATTTCCCTCGTCGATTCATTTTGGGGAACACATCTCCCCAGTCCTTTCATCCCTACACTGGCTCCCGGTGAAACAAAGAATACATTTCAAGATCCTCATGTTCGCCTACAAAGCCATAAACAGTCTCGCTCCAGCATACATCGAGGGACTCTCCGATCAACCAGCTCTAGATCCCTCAGATCCAACAGTCAAATCTGCCTTAAGATTCCAAAATCAAGACTGGTGACGAAGGGAAACTGAGCTTTCACAGTTGCAGCGCCGAAGCTCCCACTAACCATCAAATCGGCAAGCACTCTACAGACTTTTAAGGCCAACAAAACCCACCTTTTAGCCATAAAAGATCCTTGAGATAGTTTTTGTATTGTAGTGTGACAGGTGTATTTATGTCTGTCTGTTCTCTGTCTGCTTGGATGGCCTGCATGTATTATTTTCTTTTTTCTTTCTTTCTTATTGTTTCCTGTCTTTTTGTTTTCTTCTTTCCCGGGCTGCGCCCCGGGTCGACTTTACGGTTGACGGGCGCAATATAAATAAATGTATCATATCTTTATTTTGGAATTTAGGCAGGGGTCTTTTCAAGTACAGCATTCAAATTGCGGCGATGACCCTGTGCTATGGACCAGTCGATAGAAAAGTACTGTTTGACTGACATCCTTGTGGACGGATACATTTTTTTTAAACTTTTTTTTTTATTTAACTTTTATTTAACCAGGAAAGTCACATTGAGATTAAAAATCTCTTTTTCAAGTGAGACCTGGCCAAGACAAGCTGTAGCAAAGGTGTGAGGGACCAAACAGCTTAGACATGAGGAGTCGTAGATAGAGTGCTCAAAAGGAGTTTTATTTTCCCAAAAATATAAATACAGGGAACAAAAAAACACAAAAAAGTGCAACAATAAGAAATAACCATTACCATTCTATAAAAAGCTGTTCTTGGGCGCAGCAGAACTCGGGTCAACTTAAACAGAACGAACTAAAAAATACATAACACAAATATCAACTGAACCAAACAAAACTGAGGGAGGTATTTATACCGGTTGACCAAACCAATACAGACACAAATCATCAATAAAAAATTACATTAACCTTAATCACCTATAATTTATAATTAACAGTTGAGTTTGAATACTATGTATTTATGTAGGGTTACAATAACTGAGTCAAGCTAAAACATACATAAATCATAGTAGAGGGGGGGGGGGGTAACTGTACATTGGATTATCAACGAAACCTTACCTTGGGAAACCTTTACAGCTGTGGGTAGGGCGTTCCACATTGATGTGGCATAATTGCGAAACGTGTTTAGTCCCTTGTTTGAGCCGATTCTGGGTTTAACATGATTTGTGGAGCTCCCTCTGGTGTTGTGGTCATGGTATTCACTGACCTTTGGGAAGTATTTTGACATGTACATGGGTACCTTAGTCGTGTAGTGTATCTTGTAGACCAGGCCCATTGCAAGTTGCTGTACTCTGTCGTCTACTCTAAGCCATCCTAGGTTGTCAAAGTGGGCAGGGGTGAGGTGGGTTCTAGGAGTAAGGTCAAGCAGTAGTCTGACCAGTTTGTTTTGTGATGTTTGTAATTTTGTTTTTAGCGCCTTTGAGGTGCTTTGGTACCATGAGGTGCATGCATAGTCGTAGTACCCTTGAATGAGTGCTCCTGCCAGAGTCTTCAGGGTATTCTTGTTTACCAGAGAGGAGATCCGGTACAAGAATCTAGTTCGTTGGTTGACTTTTTTTATTAGATTGGATGCCATTTTGTCACAGGAAAGATTTGCCTCTAGGATGAAACCTAGGTATGTAATTTCATCTTTCCTTGTGACAATATTGTCACCCACTGTAACTGAGAAGCCATCGGTCTTGCTGAGTTTGTTATCAGCGAGCCAGGTGCAGATTTTGCCTAGTTTAGAGCTGTTTTTTCTTTTTTTAACCGGTAACTTGTTCTTGTCAGAGACCAGCAGGGCTGAGTCGTCCGCGAACAGGAACAAGTTGCAGTCACAAGAGACCCCACGGTGTCCGAAAGGCAGTCAGCTCCCGTGATCTCTGGGTCAGAGGGACTTGCCAATAGCCCTTGCACAGGTCGGTGGTTGTCAAGTACTTTGCCTTACCCAAGCGCTCAATAAGATCATCAATCCGAGGGGTTGGATAAGAATCAAACTTTGAAACTGAGTTCAAGTATCGGAAGTCAATACATAACCTTATTGTGCCATCCTTCTTTGGTACCAGGACGATCGGATTGCACCACTCGCTCTTTGAGGCCTCAATGATCCCCAGGGACAACATCAGGTCCACCTCCTTCAGGGAGATCAGGAGTCGCTCTGGTATCCTGTAACTCATACGCCTCACAGGTGTATTCTCATTCAACACAATGTCATGGTCTACTAAATCAGTGAGGCCAGGATTCTCCTGAAACATTTCGGGATCATAAAGGGCTCTCACCTGGGATTGTTGATTCTCTGGAAGATGGCTCAAGTCAGGGAGGGAGGAGGTTGGTACAGGCAGATACTGTTCATTGACATCCTCTTCATCCTCCACCCTCCTGATCAGCAACACCCCTTTCACAGATCTTGGCATCCATTCCTTGAGAAGGTTCACATGTAAAACTCTAGTAGAGCGTCCCTTCCCAGGGGTAGAAACCTTGTAAGTGGTAGGACCCAACCTCCTCTTTACTTTAAAGGGTCCTTGCCACTTAGCCAACAACTTGCTCTCTTCAGTGGGAAGCATCACCAACACTTCTTGGCCAGGATCAAAACTCCTTCCCTGGGCTGACTGATCATACCAGGCCTTCTGGTGCTGTTGTGCTTCCGACATGTGTTCCTGTGCCAGAGAACTCATCCTCTCCAACTTGTCTCTCATCTGGACAATATAGGAAACAACATTAATGGGCTCATCACTCCCTCTGTCTCCCTCCCATATCTCTTTAAGCAGGGTCATAGGCCCCCTTACCTCATGACCATAGAGCATTTCAAAGGGTGAGAAACCAATGGAGGCCTGGGGGACTTCTCGGTAGGCAAAGAGGATGTAGGGAAGCCATTGGTCCCAGTCAGAGCCAGTGTCATCCACACACTTACAAAGCTTCTGCTTAAGGGTCTGATTGAATCTCTCGGTTAACCCATCCATTTGTGGATGATAGGGTGTGGTTCGCAGGCTTCTGATACCCAGCAGTTTGTATACTTCCTTCAGCAATTTGAACATGAAGTTGGTTCCCTGGTCAGTAAGTATCTCTCTGGGGAATCCTACTCTAGAGAAAAACTGTACCAGGCAGAAAGCAACAGACTTAGCTTTGATTGATTTTAGAGGAAAGACTTCAGGTTGGACTCTTATATTATATTATTACTTGTATTATGCACGTCGTTGCGGGCGAGACCCCCCGCATTTCACTGTATACCTGTATGCCGTGACAAATAAAACTCTTGTATCTTGTATCTTGTATCTTGTAGGGTATTTCGTGGCATAATCAGTGATCACAAGCATGAAACGATTCCCTGACTTGCTTCTCTCTACAGGGCCAACAAGGGCAACCGAACAACAAAAATATGCCAGTGAGGGAATATGGTACGAAGCTCTTTCCAACGCGTGGTGCTTGTTGATAGTAAATCAGGTCTTCTCGTTGAGTGCATTTAAAAGTTTTATTTTAGCTTGCAGAGTGGAAAAAGCAAAGCATAACATAAACTCAGTGTTTAAACTGTAACCTAAACAAATGACTAGTGTTGCAAAATAAACCTGAAAAATAACTCAAAACAACTGAAAACAAACAAAACACGCACAGTTGAAAAACTGTGTGGCTTCCCTGTGACGGTTCCCCAATTCCCTCCCACTGCGCACCTGTGACACACATCTAAATAGGCTGTGCCCAAGATCATCTGAGCCCCGCCTAGGCCCACTGCCCAGCTAATTAGTCAATAATCTCAAGACACCTTCACAATAACACAGCACCTTCATACAATAAAGTAACCACGGTAAGATCATCAAATTGGCTACAACAATGTCAATGTCCATTCCAAGATGGTCAAACAGAGTACTAATAATAGGCAGAGGTTGGAGGGGAGCTCTGGGGGGGCCCTTGGGTGAGGTATTTTGACATTGAGGGCAACTCCTACAGAACTGGGCAACATCTGCACATAAGCCGGGCCAATGGAAATTGCGTTGAATCCGAGCAATGTTTTTATGTTTTCCTAGGTGGATGACATAACTCCCTTCCATGGTATTGTCTGGCTTAGTCCCTGTCCTTTCCTGCTCGCTGGCCTTTTGGAAACAGGGGACCAGGCTTGGGTCATCCTGCTGCATCTGAACCACATTGGTAGGGAGATTAAAACCCAAAGGCAGTTCAGGTGTTGGTTCAACATGTGGATCTACAACTGTGCCCTTAAACTTCACCACCATACTGGGTGGTACAAACTGCCTGTGCACTAGGGTCTGGGTGCTGCCAGTGTCAATAAGGCCCCTGAGCTCCCGGCCATAAATATCAACAAGGATCTCTCTCATTTGATCAACTCTATACTCAGGCCCCAATCTATGCCTCGGCACAAAACATGTCTGGGTGAGCTTGACTGAACTCTTCGGGCACCTTGGTTTGGTATCGCCTTCCTGCCCACATAGATAACAAATGATCCTTTTTCCATATGTTGAAAGGGGTGTATTCATTGGCTGGTTCTCCTTTACAGGAGGCTTACTTGGTGTTGTGCTAGAAAGACCAAGGCATTCTGTTGTCCTTGCCTGTCTTCCAGGAATCTTGGCTCCATGGCTGGTCTTTCCCTCGGGCCGCCACAAATAGCCAGTGCTGCAGCCTCGACCGCAGTTCTGGGGTCATGCTCCTTGACCCACACCTGAAGCTCAGGAGACTACATGTTCAGATATTGTTCAAGGATTACAAGTTCACTAATCTCTTCGATACTTTTACCCTTAGGCTGGACCCACTTCCAATAAAGCTCTTTCAATCGCACAGCTCCTTGGGTAGAACAGTCTCTGTCTCAGCTGATCTCCTGAGCTGAGGTCTGAGCTTGTGCCACAAGATGACTCAACTACATACATACTCGTCCATCCTTTTCTGCTTCTTCCTTTGGCTGGTATTATGTACCTCAATCCAGGGCTGTACGCTAAGCTTTTTCACTAGGGGCACACAAATATTTTTTAGGGGCACATTTTTTAATAACAATTTTACCATTATTAAAAAAATATGTTCCTCCTGCCTCATTACTGTGGTCCTTTTATTTAACATTTAAGTGCGTTTGTTTTCAGGTTTGTATCTTTTATAATGAACCAACCGAGAAAGTGTGTAAATCACTAATAGAACAAAAACAACAAACTGTATGTGTGTGTGTGTGTGTGCGCGCGCTTGTGTAGTGCTCCTTGAATGAGATCACCACAACACACACACACCATTGCATTAATCAGGAGGACAAGAAACTCTGCATACATTTGTTTCACAATAAAAAGTGCTTTAGAAATCAAATGAATTATTATTGTAAATAACCCCATGAAAGGTTTATTATTTGTATGGGTAATTACCTGCTTCATATTTGTGATGTTACTGGTTTCAGGGTGTGCCTAAAGTGATCAATGTGTTGGGCCGTTTATAGAGATCTATGCCAATTAATGTTTATGTATATCCGGGACTTTTTTTAGTAAGAATTGAGAGGTATTTGTATATGTGACCTTTATTTTGAAAACCGTGTTGCGACGCAACCTTATTTACATTTGCGCTTTTGACAGTGAAATGTTCAGTCCAACTTAGCTCGAAGGAAAGACTAATCAAAAAGGTTTAATTGACCCGTATGAGGCTCTTACGGTAGGACTTTGATTGTTTATAGAAGTGGAATGTAATACTATGCTAAACGAGAAATAAACAGTTTGTGACAGCCAGTAAAGTTGCAAGCCACTTTCATTTCATATACGGGGACACCGTGACAATTATTAGTATTATCTTATTTGCATATTGTCTCATTATTAGATAGATAGATAGGTTGATATTTTATAAATTTAAGTAGACAGTATTTCACGTCCTAATAGTGGGCTACTACTACTCACCTAATGGCTGAACCTGAACGTTAGAAGTGTCCGTGTCCCCGTCAATCAATCATCACATCATCACGTCAATCATCATCATCTTATCATCTCTCCACATCGGACGTGGTTGTCATAAGATGGACTGATATCCACTCCGTTGTTCTTGCAGAGCAAAATTTGTATCTTAAATGTATTGAAATTAGGTGCTTCTTTGGCGATGCAATAGTCCATATTGAAAGGAAGAGAGGCCACATTCAGTTTCGTTTTGCTAGGAATTATGGGATTTGGTGTTGGATGTATAGACTACGCAGATAGGGACATGGTCTTTAATCGCACGATAGACTACAAGTACCAAGTATATAGCGTGACCTAGATTCACTCCACACGCAAATCTTTTTTTTCACTCAGGCTATCTGTGATCGCAGTAAGTTCATTCATTGCCGACAGATTCTTTCATAGCACCACGACATTGTGTCGCACTGACAGCTCGCGTGAGTGGCGTCATCACACGCCTTGGATAATTTAGGAGTGAAATGCGAATGCAAGGCTTGAAAGCACTACTCGCAAGCCCGCCCCCAGATAATATTTACCAATCGCAACGGCCAATTAAAGGGGCAATTCGCGATCATATCATCGCAGTGTACAGGCCTGCCTCAATCCCAAGGCCATTACATATGGCCTTCGTCCTGTCATACATGTCCACTGCCATCTCTGAGGTGCGATAACCTTTGAGTGTGTCCTGCATTGTGCTTTTAAATAGTACAGATAGGTGCACTTTAACGCAGCAGCACCTGGAGACATCCATACCTGTAACTGAGGGGTACAATTCCCTGACTGTATTACTAGATATGATACTTACTACCACTACCTTTGTACTTAATATTCGGCCACCCAGTACTCGGCATAAATATATTATGATGAACACTGTCACGTAGATGAAACGGATCCAACACAAATGTACGAATTAGAAATAGGTCTTTATTTCTACACAGCGATGGTGTGTAGAGCAAGCACTTAATCAAATCAATCACATTTATGAATGGGAATTAGTATGCACTTTTATGGCAAGAGTACTCGTCGGTATATCAATAGAGAATGTCCAATCTCTGAAGGCGCAGGTGGTACATACACGACCTGGAATAGTTAAGGAATAACAGCAATGATACTTTAATGATTATAGACTGGACACACTAGGGGGGGTTAATCCGGTCGCTTGTAAGCCGACAGGAGTAGGAAGGGGGGGGGGGTAGAGTCCGGCTGCCTCATCCGGCCAAGGGTATCCCAGGTGAACCCACTGTAGTGCCGTTCAATGCGCCGGCGATCCTTGGACCACAGATGAAAGCAGGTGGACTCTCTGTGAGCCGGCTCTCTCCGGTCCACGGGGGAGAGACGTGAAGCGACCTCGTCTTGCAGAGCGTCTCCTCACCTTGCGTCCTCTCCAGGGGGGGGGGGGTTCCAACACACGGCAGTGTCGGGGGTCTTTATCCATGGAATAATCAACGTATACAAAGCATAATCCGTGCCTGGGAAGGCGGGCTGTCGTCGGTAGAATAATCCGGTATACAGGTCCACTCGCTCGTCGGCTCTGGGGCTCCTCGGGTGCAATCTCACATGGGGTCGATCATCCTGGATAAACAGCCAGTTCTCTGCCCGAAACGATGGGGTACTGACTACGGTAGTATTCTCACCGCACGAAGCACTATATATTAACAGACTATTATTAGCTTAATAGACTACGTCCAACTCGACGATATAGTGCCAAATATGACTATTCAAATATTAATATACACGATGTCTCAATACCGACGGTAGGCCGAACTTGGCCTTACTCCCACACGTGGCGTCGCGGGGAGGCTTTACGTCTGTCACTCTATTGGAGGGTAAGAAACTGGACTGAAAAGGGAAGTCCTACTTTAGTAGCGCAGTATATATACGCACTATGAACAAATAGTCCCTGTTGTGAAGGGCCGGATTAAACCGAATATATATATTTATTATATATATATATTTAATTGTATTTGTATATTCTCTAATATTCCTTGATATCCCTTGCATATTCCTTGTACAATATGCATTGAATATCCATTCTAGCCTACTGAACATCCCATAATAGTCTCCATTCTACTATTGGTCGAGACCTTGGTGCCAGGCTGCCATACCCCCCAGACCCAGTTCAAACGTACCGCTCAACATGTACGAACAAGTCCTAGTTCCGCGTAGGAATCTGGCTACCGCACCACTAACGGTACTATTTGTTCATAGTGCGTATATATACTGCGCTACTAAAGTAGGACTTCCTTTTCAGTCCAGTTTCTTACCCTCCAATAGAGTGACAGACGTAAAGCCTCCCCGCGACGCCACGTGTGGGAGTAAGGCCAAGTTCGGCCTACCATCGGTATTGAGACATCGTGTATATTAATATTTGAATAGTCATATTTGGCACTATATCGTCGAGTTGGACGTAGTCTATTAAGCTAATAATAGTCTGTTAATATATAGTGCTTCGTGCGGTGAGAATACTACCGTAGTCAGTACCCCATCGTTTCGGGCAGAGAACTGGCTGTTTATCCAGGATGATCGACCCCATGTGAGATTGCACCCGAGGAGCCCCAGAGCCGACGAGCGAGTGGACCTGTATACCGGATTATTCTACCGACGACAGCCCGCCTTCCCAGGCACGGATTATGCTTTGTATACGTTGATTATTCCATGGATAAAGACCCCCGACACTGCCGTGTGTTGGAACCCCCCCCCCCCCTGGAGAGGACGCAAGGTGAGGAGACGCTCTGCAAGACGAGGTCGCTTCACGTCTCTCCCCCGTGGACCGGAGAGAGCCGGCTCACAGAGAGTCCACCTGCTTTCATCTGTGGTCCAAGGATCGCCGGCGCATTGAACGGCACTACAGTGGGTTCACCTGGGATACCCTTGGCCGGATGAGGCAGCCGGACTCTACCCCCCCCCCCTTCCTACTCCTGTCGGCTTACAAGCGACCGGATTAACCCCCCCTAGTGTATCCAGTCTATAATCATTAAAGTATCATTGCTGTTATTCCTTAACTATTCCAGGTCGTATATGTACCACCTGCGCCTTCAGAGATTGGACATTCTCTATTGATATACCGACGAATACTCTTGCCATAAAAGTGCATACTAATTCCCATTCATAAATGTGATTGATTTGATTAAGTGCTTGCTCTACACACCATCGCTGTGTAGAAATAAAGACCTATTTCTAATTCGTACATTTGTGTTGGATCCGTTTCATCTACGTGACAGTGTTCATCATAATATATTTATGCCGAGTACTGGGTGGCCGAATATTAAGTACAAAGGTAGTGGTAGTAAGTATCATATCTAGTAATACAGTCAGGGAATTGTACCCCTCAGTTACAATTGGTCCTTCGAGCCGGAGGGTAATTAGTGTAATATTAATATAGTGTTATTAATATTGAAATGGCCTATGATGAACACTCCACGAAACGATCCTCCTAACCAACACCCGCAGCGCGAACTACGGCTCCCTCAGTACTTAGAGGCTTACGCTGTCAGTCAACAACCTAGTCTTCTACTAACAGTAAACGCGGTAAAACTAGAAAGTAAAAGTATGTCTAACCCCAACGCCCAGACTACCCCGACCATAGAGGCCCCTACGGGTTCTAATGTAACTGACCAAGTTCACGGTGGGGACCAGTGGGAACCAGACATGACTTCACACCCCGCCAGTACTGAAGAAGTAGTCCCCGATGAGTCCCGGGAGGAATACAACGCTACCGAGAGAGAACTCGGCACGGAAGAAGACGGGGAGAGCACCGTGGAGATAGAGCTCCAAGGCTCCGCAAGGAGTACCCCGAGGGAAGGCTCCCCTATACAACCGCCTTCTCCCAGCGAGGCAGAGAGGACCCTACAGCAGGCCTTCCTCATCAGCCTGAATGCCGCTGCTGAACGCGACCGACTGCAGATCCAGCAGCGGAGCGAAGAAGAGCATATACGTCTAGAAATAAGACGCATTCAGAGGGAAGAGAATGTGGCCCGAGACCGAGCAGACAGCCAGCGAGCAGCTGCTGGTGCTCTACGGGACGCAGAGCGCGACAGACAGCAAGCGCAACTAATAGAACAGCTGATCAGACGGACAACACCCTCTCCCTCCGCCAGAGGCTCCAGGAACTCGTCTAGACACACCTCCAGGGCGGCATCCCCTAGCCGAGTAAACAACCCTGAACTTGACCAACAGACGAGGTCTATACCCCCCACAGACCACCTCCCCCCACCGGTCCAAGCGAGACCTAGCAACCGGGAAGGAGCAGCATATCCTGTGGAGAGGCTAAACCAGAGACTACAAGCCCTGGATGACCTAACTGAAGACGAAGAGGAAGAGGAGGAGAACCACGCCCGACGACAGCACAGTACTCTACCGGACCAGGAGGTCCGGTACAGCCCAGGCTATACTCCCGCGGAGCTGCGCTACAGACCCCCGACTCTATACCCGGGTGAGCACGACGCACGACCCGCACCGAGGAACAGCACCTGGACAAGCGGGCCATGGTACACTGCCGGTACCAGCCCATACCAAGGAGCGGGAGGAGACTCGCCTAGGAGGCCTCTCCCCCAACGCTCGCCGATGTATCCACAGTCAGCGTCATACATTGGCACGCCTATGGTACCCGACTTCACCCAAGAGAACCGGGCCCAGTATACAGAACTCCGCATGTGTCTGGAGACCATGTTGGTGGATGTATTGGATGAACGCCATAAATACGCCATCCTACTGAAGCACTTAAAGGTACCCCGCGCACATAATATAGCGCTCGCCTACGCGACTTCCACCACCCCATACACAGCAGCGCTGGTAGCATTGGACCAGAGGTATGGGCGCATATGGGATTACGTGATCCAGGAGATCCGACACATCGACCGCTTACCCCCAGCAATAGACAATCGAGCACTGGACGACCTGTCCATCAGAGTGCAGTCCCTGGTAGGGATGTTGGGAGCGCAGAGAGAGAAGGGGAGGCATGAACTTTACGCCAACTCAAATGTGGAAAGGATCTTGGAGAAGCTGCCGCCCACTCGACAGGAGCGTTTTAGGCGGCAGAGAGACCACCGAGACCCGAATGGCCCCGAACCGAACCTCCTCGATCTAGCAGACTTCCTGGCGAGAGAAGTCAGCAGCCTACGGCTAGATACATTCGGACGGAGCACCCCTGGCTCCAGAGAAGGAACCAGACGACTAAATGATGGAAGAAGATCGGTGACTGTGATGCACCAATCGGAGTCAGTACCGAGCAGCAGGAGCCACAGTACCCCCTCCAGAACGGAGAAGTGGAAGATAGTGTGCCCCTACTGTGAGAAAGAACACTGGCTAGCGCAATGTGACTCCTTCCCCAAGCTGAACGCGGAGGAAGCAAGTCAATGGATAAAGTCCAACAAGCGCTGTTTTCGCTGTGCGCGCTCACACATGGCAGCCGAATGCCGCTTAAAGAAAAGGTGCACCAAGTGCGATGGAGCCCATCTGGACATACTTCACGACAGTAACAGACGGCGCCCTTCACCCGCACCATCCAGCAGCAAAGCGAGCGTCATGTACATCGATCCCGCCAGCAGCAGTGGAGCCCGAGTACTCCTAAAAGTAGTGCGTGTGACACTAAGCTACCAGAATAAAGTCCTGGACACTTACGCCGTCCTCGATGACGGGTCAGAGAAGACCCTTCTGCTCGCCTCCGCTGCGGCCCAGCTAGGGCTGCGGGGAAGCGAAACCCAAATGACAATTCGGACAATAAGACGAGATTTGAAGACGATAAAGGGCGAGAATGTCTCATTCTCTATCGCAGCAAGCGGCCAGCCTGAGCGACGGTACCAGATTACAGACGCTTTCACCAGCCAAGAAATAGGACTGTCGCGGTACACATACCCCGTCGCCAAGCTGATGGAGAAATATGTACATCTGCGCAAGTTACCGATCCCGCTCATAGACAATGCTATGCCGACCCTGTTGATAGGCTCCGACCATGCAGACCTCATTGTCCCGATAGACCGGGTTCATACCGGACCCCGAGGCTGTCCTGCAGCAGTCGAGACCCGTTTGGGATGGACTCTCCAAGGCCCGCTCGCCAAATCTCTCAACCGAAGTACAGCCACTAGATGTCTCCACTCCCGAGTCACAGAGGGAGAAACCGCACTCCTGCAACACGTAGAGCGGTTATGGACCTTGGAACAAATGCCCTTTAAGAACGGAAAGAAAGACATTCGCTCTAAAGATGACATTTACGCCATTCACCTCCTCGAGACAGGGACCAAGAGAGTCCCGGTCAACGGCGTGTTGAGATACGCCACGCCACTCCTGCGGCGAGAAGGAATGCCTACTTTCCACGCCAAGACAGATGCCACAGAACGGTACCTGCTGAACACGGAGCGGCGCTTAGCCAAGAACCCCGCCCAAGAGAGTGTATACCGCGCTGAGATTGAGAAGCTCATCACAGCGGGACACGTCACAAAGATGGACATTAAAGAGGCTGACCAGACCACTGAATCGTGGTACGTGCCTCACCACAAGGTCCATCACAACGGTAAAGACCGCATAGTATTTAACTGCAGCTACCAGATCGGATCCCAAAATCTGAATAAAGAGTTACTGCCCGGTCCCACACTCGGCCCCTCCCTACTCGGCGTTCTACTCCGCTTCCGCCAGGAAAAGGTGGCCATCAGCGGGGACATTAAAGGAATGTTCCTGCAGGTGAGATTAGTAGAGGAGGACAAGCCCCTGTTACGGTTCCTATGGAGAGAGAAGCCAGGAGATGAGCACCCAGCCATCTACCAATGGGAAGTCCTCCCCTTCGGAACGACGTGCAGCCCCTGCTGTGCTACATTTGCACTACAGAAACATGTAGCAGAGGACCCAGCAGCGGACGAAGAGGTCCGACACAGCGTAAAGAACAGCTTCTACGTAGACAACTGTCTACAAAGCCTTTCAACCCAGGAAGAAGCCGAGGCTCTCCTGATTAAACTCCGCGCCTCATTGATCAAAGGCGGCTTTGATCTCAGGCAGTGGGCCAGCAGCGATCCGCAAGTACTGCGCAGCCTCTCCTCCGAGGACAAGGCAGCCAGCAGCGAGACCTGGATGGCTACAATCCCGGGAGAAGCCCAGGAGATGACCCTGGGATTGGTGTGGCGATTCAAAACAGATTCGCTTCACTACAGACACAAGCCCCTGACTACGGAGCAGGGAAGGCCGGCGGCGGCGCCGACCACCAGACGGAGTGTGTACACAACACTCGCCCGACAATATGACCCGCTAGGATGTATTCTACCGTACACCACCAGGGCAAAAATGATTGTACGAGCATTGTGGGACAAGGACCAGGGCTGGGACGACCCCATTCCCGCACACCTTGCATCCACCTGGAGAGAGTGGGAGATGGAGCTCCACTCACTCCCAGGCGTTAATATGCGCCGAAGCTACTTCCCACCCACGGTGAGGCCAGAGACATGTAAAATGGACTTACACGTCTTCAGTGACGCCTCAGAGGTCGCATACGGATCAGTAGCCTACTTGCGGGCCCAAGAAAAGGGGGGAGAGATCTACACAGCATTTGTCCTCGCCCGCTCGAGAATAGCCCCACGCAAGCAACAATCTATCCCACGTCTAGAGCTCTGCGCAGCCCTAGCCGGAGCGCACCTAGCCACGCTCATCCAACGTGAGCTCACCATACCGGTGTCTAGAACAATCCTGTGGTCAGATTCCACGACAGTACTCGCCTGGATCCAATCGGACTCATGCAAGTACAAAGTCTTCGTGGGAGTCAGAGTCACCGAGATTCAAGACTTAACCGAAGAGTTAACCGGAGAAACAGAGTGGCGCTACGTTGATACAAAACAGAACCCAGCTGACGTCATCACCCGGGGGATGCCCCTGGATGACCTCACCCGTCGCAATGTCTACAGTGACGGCCCAGCATTCCTAAAGCTCCCGGAAGGAGAGTGGCCCACGCCTATCCCGAGGAAAGCCAGTCAGGAGGAGGCTGAGAATAAGAAGCCTGTGTTCTGTGGATTGAGCACTGTTATCTCCGCAGACCCCAACACACTCCTGATGGGGCGGCTAGATCCTGCATTACCCCAGACAATGTACCGGCCTGAAGAAGCGAACGGCCGACGAATGTGGAGGTACAGCCAAGTATTAGCCGACAAGTTTTGGAGCAGTTTCCTACTGCACTACCTACCGTCTCTACAGACCCGCCAGAAGTGGGTAAAGGAGAGAGACAATTTGACAGAAGGAACAGTCGTCATGATTATTGATCAATCACTGCCCAGAGCTATGTGGCCGGCCGGCCGCGTAAGCAAAGTGATCACCGGTGCCGACGGCAAGGTCCGAGCAGCTGAAGTGCTTGTCCAGGGTCGCACTTACACCCGTCCCGTGGCGAGGCTCATAGAACTGCCCCGACTCCCAGACACAATCGATGATGACCATGACCCTATAACCCTATGACTTTGTGAAGTTGACTGACCCCTACAGCAAACCCTTATGTGTAAATAGACAACGCGATTAATCTGTCTCTGCTTAACTGATTAGGTCTGGGACCAATCAGGGGATGGCTGTTGTGAAGGGCCAGATTAAACCGAATATATATATTTATTATATATATATATTTAATTGTATTTGTATATTCTCTAATATTCCTTGATATCCCTTGCATATTCCTTGTACAATATGCATTGAATATCCATTCTAGCCTACTGAACATCCCATAATAGTCTCCATTCTACTATTGGTCGAGACCTTGGTGCCAGGCTGCCATACCCCCCAGACCCAGTTCAAACGTACCGCTCAACATGTACGAACAAGTCCTAGTTCCGCGTAGGAATCTGGCTACCGCACCACTAACGGTACTATTTGTTCATAGTGCGTATATATACTGCGCTACTAAAGTAGGACTTCCTTTTCAGTCCAGTTTCTTACCCTCCAATAGAGTGACAGACGTAAAGCCTCCCCGCGACGCCACGTGTGGGAGTAAGGCCAAGTTCGGCCTACCATCGGTATTGAGACATCGTGTATATTAATATTTGAATAGTCATATTTGGCACTATATCGTCGAGTTGGACGTAGTCTATTAAGCTAATAATAGTCTGTTAATATATAGTGCTTCGTGCGGTGAGAATACTACCGTAGTCAGTACCCCATCGTTTCGGGCAGAGAACTGGCTGTTTATCCAGGATGATCGACCCCATGTGAGATTGCACCCGAGGAGCCCCAGAGCCGACGAGCGAGTGGACCTGTATACCGGATTATTCTACCGACGACAGCCCGCCTTCCCAGGCACGGATTATGCTTTGTATACGTTGATTATTCCATGGATAAAGACCCCCGACACTGCCGTGTGTTGGACCCCCCCCCCCCCTGGAGAGGACGCAAGGTGAGGAGACGCTCTGCAAGACGAGGTCGCTTCACGTCTCTCCCCCGTGGACCGGAGAGAGCCGGCTCACAGAGAGTCCACCTGCTTTCATCTGTGGTCCAAGGATCGCCGGCGCATTGAACGGCACTACAGTGGGTTCACCTGGGATACCCTTGGCCGGATGAGGCAGCCGGACTCTACCCCCCCCCCCCCTTCCTACTCCTGTCGGCTTACAAGCGACCGGATTAACCCCCCCTAGTGTATCCAGTCTATAATCATTAAAGTATCATTGCTGTTATTCCTTAACTATTCCAGGTCGTATATGTACCACCTGCGCCTTCAGAGATTGGACATTCTCTATTGATATACCGACGAATACTCTTGCCATAAAAGTGCATACTAATTCCCATTCATAAATGTGATTGATTTGATTAAGTGCTTGCTCTACACACCATCGCTGTGTAGAAATAAAGACCTATTTCTAATTCGTACATTTGTGTTGGATCCGTTTCATCTACGTGACAGTGTTCATCATAATATATTTATGCCGAGTACTGGGTGGCCGAATATTAAGTACAAAGGTAGTGGTAGTAAGTATCATATCTAGTAATACAGTCAGGGAATTGTACCCCTCAGTTACAGTCCCATTAGTGGTGCGGTAGCCAGATTCCTACGCGGAACTAGGACTTGTTCGTACATGTTGAGCGGTACGTTTGAACTGGGTCTGGGGGGTATGGCAGCCTGGCACCAAGGTCTCGACCAATAGTAGAATGGAGACTATTATGGGATGTTCCGTAGGCTAGAATGGATATTCAATGCATATTGTACAAGGAATATACAAGGGATATCAAGGAATATTAGAGAATATACAAATACAATTAAATATATATATATAAATAAATATATATATTCGGTTTAATCTGGCCCTTCACAACAGCCACCCCCTGATTGGTCCCAGACCTAATCAGTTAAGCAGAGACAGATTAATCGCGTTGTCTATTTACACATAAGGGTTTGCTGTAGGGGTCAGTCAACTTCACAAAGTCATAGGGTTATAGGGTCATGGTCATCATCGATTGTGTCTGGGAGTCGGGGCAGCTCTATGAGCCTCGCCACGGGACGGGTGCAAGTGCGACCCTGGACAAGCACTTCAGCTGCTCGGACCTTGCCGTCGGCACCGGTGATCACTTTGCTTACGCGGCCGGCCGGCCACATAGCTCTGGGCAGTGATTGATCAATAATCATGACGACTGTTCCTTCTGTCAAATTGTCTCTCTCCTTTACCCACTTCTGGCGGGTCTGTAGAGACGGTAGGTAGTGCAGTAGGAAACTGCTCCAAAACTTGTCGGCTAATACTTGACTGTACCTCCACATTCGTCGGCCGTTCGCTTCTTCAGGCCGGTACATTGTCTGGGGTAATGCAGGATCTAGCCGCCCCATCAGGAGTGTGTTGGGGTCTGCGGAGGCTACGGTGCTCAATCCACAGAACACAGACTTCTTATTTTCCACCTCCTCTGGACTTGCTTCCCTCGGGATAGGCATGGGCCACTGTCCTTCCGGGAGTCTTAGGAATGCAGGGGCCGTCACTGTAAGCATTGTGACGGGTGAGGTCATCTAGGGGCATTCCCCGGGTGATGACGTCAGCTGGGTTCTGTTTTGTATCAACGTAGCGCCACTCTGTTTCTCCGGTTAACTCTTCGGTTAAGTCTTGAATCTCGGTGACTCTGACTCCCACGAAGACTTTGTACTTGCATGAGTCCGATTTGATCCAGGCGAGTACTGTCGTGGAATCTGACCACAGGATTGTTCTAGACACCGGTATGGTGAGCTCACGTTGGATGAGCGTGGCTAGGTGCGCTCCGGCTAGGGCTGCGCAGAGCTCTAGACGTGGGATAGATTGTTGCTTGCGTGGGGCTATTCTCGAGCGGGCGAGGACAAATGCTGTGTAGATCTCTCCCCCCTTTTCTTGGGCCCGCAAGTAGGCTACTGATCCGTATGCGACCTCTGAGGCGTCAC
Organism: Notolepis coatsorum; assembly: GCF_963971535.1. Classification (NCBI taxonomy): domain Eukaryota; kingdom Metazoa; phylum Chordata; class Actinopteri; order Aulopiformes; family Paralepididae; genus Notolepis; species Notolepis coatsorum. The sequence continues at coordinate 106,064,610 of NC_140171.1, forward strand.
TGAAGACGTGTAAGTCCATTTTACATGTCTCTGGCCTCACCGTGGGTGGGAAGTAGCTTCGGCGCATATTAACGCCTGGGAGTGAGTGGAGCTCCATCTCCCACTCTCTCCAGGTGGATGCAAGGTGTGCGGGAATGGGGTCGTCCCAGCCCTGGTCCTTGTCCCACAATGCTCGTACAATCATTTTTGCCCTGGTGGTGTACGGTAGAATACATCCTAGCGGGTCATATTGTCGGGCGAGTGTTGTGTACACACTCCGTCTGGTGGTCGGCGCCGCCGCCGGCCTTCCCTGCTCCGTAGTCAGGGGCTTGTGTCTGTAGTGAAGCGAATCTGTTTTGAATCGCCACACCAATCCCAGGGTCATCTCCTGGGCTTCTCCCGGGATTGTAGCCATCCAGGTCTCGCTGCTGGCTGCCTTGTCCTCGGAGGAGAGGCTGCGCAGTACTTGCGGATCGCTGCTGGCCCACTGCCTGAGATCAAAGCCGCCTTTGATCAATGAGGCGCGGAGTTTAATCAGGAGAGCCTCGGCTTCTTCCTGGGTTGAAAGGCTTTGTAGACAGTTGTCTACGTAGAAGCTGTTCTTTACGCTGTGTCGGACCTCTTCGTCCGCTGCTGGGTCCTCTGCTACATGTTTCTGTAGTGCAAATGTAGCACAGCAGGGGCTGCACGTCGTTCCGAAGGGGAGGACTTCCCATTGGTAGATGGCTGGGTGCTCATCTCCTGGCTTCTCTCTCCATAGGAACCGTAACAGGGGCTTGTCCTCCTCTACTAATCTCACCTGCAGGAACATTCCTTTAATGTCCCCGCTGATGGCCACCTTTTCCTGGCGGAAGCGGAGTAGAACGCCGAGTAGGGAGGGGCCGAGTGTGGGACCGGGCAGTAACTCTTTATTCAGATTTTGGGATCCGATCTGGTAGCTGCAGTTAAATACTATGCGGTCTTTACCGTTGTGATGGACCTTGTGGTGAGGCACGTACCACGATTCAGTGGTCTGGTCAGCCTCTTTAATGTCCATCTTTGTGACGTGTCCCGCTGTGATGAGCTTCTCAATCTCAGCGCGGTATACACTCTCTTGGGCGGGGTTCTTGGCTAAGCGCCGCTCCGTGTTCAGCAGGTACCGTTCTGTGGCGTCTGTCTTGGCGTGGAAAGTAGGCATTCCTTCTCGCCGCAGGAGTGGCGCGGCGTATCTCAACACGCCGTTGACCGGGACTCTCTTGGTCCCTGTCTCGAGGAGGTGAATGGCGTAAATGTCATCTTTAGAGCGAATGTCTTTCCTTCCGTTCTTAAAGGGCATTTGTTCCAAGGTCCATTGCCGCTCTACGTGTTGCAGGAGTGCGGTTTCTCCCTCCGTGACTCGGGAGTGGAGACATCTAGTGGCTGTACTTCGGTTGAGAGATTTGGCGAGCGGGCCTTGGAGAGTCCATCCCAAACGGGTCTCGACTGCTGCAGGACAGCCTCGGGGTCCGGTATGAACCCGGTCTATCGGGACAATGAGGTCTGCATGGTCGGAGCCTATCAACAGGGTCGGCATAGCATTGTCTATGAGCGGGATCGGTAACTTGCGCAGATGTGCATATTTCTCCATCAGCTTGGCGACGGGGTATGTGTACCGCGACAGTCCTATTTCTTGGCTGGTGAAAGCGTCTGTAATCTGGTACCGTCGCTCAGGCTGGCCGCTTGCTGCGATAGAGAATGAGACATTCTCGCCCTTTATCGTCTTCAAATCTCGTCTTATTGTCCGAATTGTCATTTGGGTTTCGCTTCCCCGCAGCCCTAGCTGGGCCGCAGCGGAGGCGAGCAGAAGGGTCTTCTCTGACCCGTCATCGAGGACGGCGTAAGTGTCCAGGACTTTATTCTGGTAGCTTAGTGTCACACGCACTACTTTTAGGAGTACTCGGGCTCCACTGCTGCTGGCGGGATCGATGTACATGACGCTCGCTTTGCTGCTGGATGGTGCGGGTGAAGGGCGCCATCTGTTACTGTCGTGAAGTATGTCCAGATGGGCTCCATCGCACTTGGTGCACCTTTTCTTTAAGCGGCATTCGGCTGCCATGTGTGAGCGCGCACAGCGAAAACAGCGCTTGTTGGACTTTATCCATTGACTTGCTTCCTCCGCGTTCAGCTTGGGGAAGGAGTCACATTGCGCTAGCCAGTGTTCTTTCTCACAGTAGGGGCACACTATCTTCCACTTCTCCGTTCTGGAGGGGGTACTGTGGCTCCTGCTGCTCGGTACTGACTCCGATTGGTGCATCACAGTCACCGATCTTCTTCCATCATTTAGTCGTCTGGTTCCTTCTCTGGAGCCAGGGGTGCTCCGTCCGAATGTATCTAGCCGTAGGCTGCTGACTTCTCTCGCCAGGAAGTCTGCTAGATCGAGGAGGTTCGGTTCGGGGCCATTCGGGTCTCGGTGGTCTCTCTGCCGCCTAAAACGCTCCTGTCGAGTGGGCGGCAGCTTCTCCAAGATCCTTTCCACATTTGAGTTGGCGTAAAGTTCATGCCTCCCCTTCTCTCTCTGCGCTCCCAACATCCCTACCAGGGACTGCACTCTGATGGACAGGTCGTCCAGTGCTCGATTGTCTATTGCTGGGGGTAAGCGGTCGATGTGTCGGATCTCCTGGATCACGTAATCCCATATGCGCCCATACCTCTGGTCCAATGCTACCAGCGCTGCTGTGTATGGGGTGGTGGAAGTCGCGTAGGCGAGCGCTATATTATGTGCGCGGGGTACCTTTAAGTGCTTCAGTAGGATGGCGTATTTGTGGCGTTCATCCAATACATCCACCAACATGGTCTCCAGACACATGCAGAGTTCTGTATACTGGGCCCGGTTCTCTTGGGTGAAGTCGGGTACCATAGGCGTGCCAATGTATGACGCTGACTGTGGATACATCGGCGAGCGTTGGGGGAGAGGCCTCCTAGGCGAGTCTCCTCCCGCTCCTTGGTATGGGCTGGTACCGGCAGTGTACCATGGCCCGCTTGTCCAGGTGCTGTTCCTCGGTGCGGGTCATGCGTCGTGCTCACCCGGGTATAGAGTCGGGGTTCTGTAGCGCAGCTCCACGGGAGTATAGCCTGGGCTGTACCGGACCTCCTGGTCCGGTAGAGTACTGTGCTGTCGTCGGGTGTGGTTCTCCTCCTCTTCCTCTTCGTCTTCAGTTAGGTCATCCAGTGCTTGTAGTCTCTGGTTTAGCCTCTCCACAGGATATGCTGCTCCTTCCCGGTTGCTAGGTCTCGCTTGGACCGGTGGGGGGAGGTGGTCTGTGGGGGGTATAGACCTCGTCTGTTGGTCAAGTTCAGGGTTGTTTACTCGGCTAGGGGATGCCGCCCTGGAGGTGTGTCTAGACGAGTTCCTGGAGCCTCTGGCGGAGGGAGAGGGTGTTGTCCGTCTGATCAGCTGTTCTATTAGTTGCGCTTGCTGTCTGTCGCGCTCTGCGTCCCGTAGAGCACCAGCAGCTGCTCGCTGGCTGTCTGCTCGGTCTCGGGCCACATTCTCTTCCCTCTGAATGCGTCTTATTTCTAGACGTATATGCTCTTCTTCGCTCCGCTGCTGGATCTGCAGTCGGTCGCGTTCAGCAGCGGCGTTCAGGCTGATGAGGAAGGCCTGCTGTAGGGTCCTCTCTGCCTCGCTGGGAGAAGGCGGTTGTATAGGGGAGCCTTCCCTCGGGGTACTCCTTGCGGAGCCTTGGAGCTCTATCTCCACGGTGCTCTCCCCGTCTTCTTCCGTGCCGAGTTCTCTCTCTGTAGCGTTGTATTCATCCCGGGACTCATCGGGGACTACTTCTTCAGTACTGGCGGGGTGTGAAGTCATGTCTGGTTCCCACTGGTCCCCACCGTGAACTTGGTCAGTTACATTAGAACCCGTAGGGGCCTCTATGGTCGGGGTAGTCTGGGCGTTGGGGTTAGACATACTTTTACTTTCTAGTTTTACCGCGTTTACTGTTAGTAGAAGACTAGGTTGTTGACTGACAGCGTAAGCCTCTAAGTACTGAGGGAGCCGTCGTTCGCGCTGCGGGCGTTGGTTAGGAGGATCGTTTCGTGGAGTGTTCATCATAGGCCATTTCAATATTAATAACACTATATTAATATTACACTGATTACCATCCGGCTCGAAGGACCAATTGTAACTGAGGGGTACAATTCCCTGACTGTATTACTAGATATGATACTTACTACCACTACCTTTGTACTTAATATTCGGCCACCCAGTACTCGGCATAAATATATTATGATGAACACTGTCACGTAGATGAAACGGATCCAACACAAATGTACGAATTAGAAATAGGTCTTTATTTCTACACAGCGATGGTGTGTAGAGCAAGCACTTAATCAAATCAATCACATTTATGAATGGGAATTAGTATGCACTTTTATGGCAAGAGTATTCGTCGGTATATCAATAGAGAATGTCCAATCTCTGAAGGCGCAGGTGGTACATACACGACCTGGAATAGTTAAGGAATAACAGCAATGATACTTTAATGATTATAGACTGGACACACTAGGGGGGGTTAATCCGGTCGCTTGTAAGCCGACAGGAGTAGGAAGGGGGGGGGGGTAGAGTCCGGCTGCCTCATCCGGCCAAGGGTATCCCAGGTGAACCCACTGTAGTGCCGTTCAATGCGCCGGCGATCCTTGGACCACAGATGAAAGCAGGTGGACTCTCTGTGAGCCGGCTCTCTCCGGTCCACGGGGGAGAGACGTGAAGCGACCTCGTCTTGCAGAGCGTCTCCTCACCTTGCGTCCTCTCCAGGGGGGGGGGGTTCCAACACACGGCAGTGTCGGGGGTCTTTATCCATGGAATAATCAACGTATACAAAGCATAATCCATGCCTGGGAAGGCGGGCTGTCCTCGGTAGAATAATCCGGTATACAGGTCCACTCGCTCGTCGGCTCTGGGGCTCCTCGGGTGCAATCTCACATGGGGTCGATCATCCTGGATAAACAGCCAGTTCTCTGCCCGAAACGATGGGGTACTGACTACGGTAGTATTCTCACCGCACGAAGCACTATATATTAACAGACTATTATTAGCTTAATAGACTACGTCCAACTCGACGATATAGTGCCAAATATGACTATTCAAATATTAATATACACGATGTCTCAATACCGATGGTAGGCCGAACTTGGCCTTACTCCCACACGTGGCGTCGCGGGGAGGCTTTACGTCTGTCACTCTATTGGAGGGTAAGAAACTGGACTGAAAAGGGAAGTCCTACTTTAGTAGCGCAGTATATATACGCACTATGAACAAATAGTCCCATTAGTGGTGCGGTAGCCAGATTCCCTTGCGGAACTAGGACTTGTTCGTACATGTTGAGCGGTACGTTTGAACTGGGTCTGGGGGGTATGGCAGCCTGGCACCAAGGTCTCGACCAATAGTAGAATGGAGACTATTATGGGATGTTCAGTAGGCTAGAATGGATATTCAATGCATATTGTACAAGGAATATACAAGGGATATCAAGGAATATTAGAGAATATACAAATACAATTAAATATATATATATAAATAAATATATATATTCGGTTTAATCTGGCCCTTCACAACAATACCTATGTCCAGTGTCCACTGACAAAGACATGCTCATGATACTGTGATAAACTATAATAAGCTTTAATCGAACCCTGGTAAATTTCCTTGGATTGTCCGGTTGGTTTGGGGTGTGTGAAAGCTCATTCACTCTTGCAAGTGAACCCTGCTGCGGTTCATTTGAGATGTGAATGCAAAGCGGACCAAAGGCAGGAAAAGACCCAAAAATCTAAAAAAAAACGTTGCTAAATTAAACACTCTTGTCAAAACTATACACCAGTGGTGCAGTCGTAATATGGGAACTGGTTACACGCCAAGTGCACGCTCGCTCCCGCTCCCGCGCACGCACATACATGTTCCCTCAGTTGCGCACAGAACAGATGATTATTATGCATAACAATGGAGATCAAGCAGCCCCCCACCTTCTCGTAGGTTCCTATTATTATGCAAAGTCTAGTTGAGAAGTGCCGGCCGCCGGCCGGGTAGCTTTCTACAACTGCCGGGTACTTATCATTGCGCGCACTTCTGCCCTGAGTGACCTACTAATAACACGCCGTGTAACCGCCTGTGTGCACGACTGCACCCCTGATATACACTAATTTATAAAAACTACATTTTGTTACCATATTTCATATGACTTAATTCTGTTTGAACCAGTTACACACTGCTGTGCTTAACTTCTCAGTGATTAGAGTACTGTAAGTGAAGTACACAGAGAATGTGCAAATATACAATACATTCACCAAACACTATACAAGACCAATGCTGTAGACTGATGAAAATATAATAAATGTATCTCCATATACCCAAATCAATAATGCAGACTGATGAAAAAAATAATTCTCTCCATATACCCAAATCAATGATGCAGACTGATGAAAATATAAATCTTCTCTCCATATAACCAAATCAGTCAACATTTCAACATGGAGAATCACAACAAAACATGTCCCAGTTTTCATGCTACTACAGTGTGCATAACACTGTAAGCTCAACAAATATCAGACAAACATAAAATACTGTATCCAGTACAGGTTAAAATGACAGTAAAACAAAAACAAAAATAGAAACAATTTAAATAGAGTACAGAAAATACTAGACATTATCTCTTTGCCTAGCTGGATCTGGCAAGCGACATTTTTGTTGTGATTCTCCATGTTGACATGTTGACTGATTTGGGTATATGGAGAGAAAATTTATATTTTCATCAGTCTGCATCATTGGTTGTCTTGTGTAGTGTTTGGTGAATGTATTGTATATTTTAACGTTATCTGTATACTAGGGATGCTCGATATTGGCTTTTTTACCGATACCGATATTCCGATATTGTCCAACTCTTAATTTCCGATACCGATATCAACCGATATCAACCGATACCGATATATGCAGGGTTTCCCCCCCCCCAAAAACGGAATAATTTCAGGTAACTAATAATTTCACTGGATATATATATAACAAATATTGTTATTGTTTTTAAATTTTTTAAACCGATACCGATATTTTCCGATATCACATTTTACTGCCGATATCGGCCGATAATATCGGACATCCCTACTGTATACAGTACTTCACTCTCCTTCCATTTTGGTTGAAGACAGGTGTGAGGGTTCGGCGTGGTATAGAAGAGGAGACCGAGCAGGTAACACGAGCAGAGAGAGAAGAGACTGAGACGACGGAATGAAGTGAACAGGCTTTTACTTTACAGTTGCGACAAAGATACACGTTGCAAACGGTAGCAAAACAAAAGCGAACTGTACAACCCGAAAACAAAAAAAATATGGACTAAGAGGAACGGACTCACAGGGAAACACTGGTGACAAGGTGAGTACGTGACCGAACACAACTGTGGAGAAACAAAACAATACAATGCACGACAATGAATGTGAGGAACGGGCAGCTCTATATACTGCCTGTGATTACTAATAAGTGCCAGCTGGTATAAGGTCAGGCTGGAGAACACAAGGCATAATAAAACAAAACTCACATCATTAATAAAAGCATGTGTAAAGGAATATCTAAAAGGAAAAACATATGTAAAAGAACAACCCTTAAGGCTTAAAGGAACATATGTAAAGATGTTAACACTATTAAAAACATGTGTAAAGGGATGAGCCTTAAAGGAAACACAAGTAAAGTATTAACACTTACAGAAAACATATGTAAACGAGATGAACATTTAAAGGAACATGAAAAGGATACCTTAAAGGAAACATATGAAAAGGATAAACCTTTATTATGTAAAGATATACCTTTTAAGGAAACATATGTAAAGATAAACCTTTTAAAACACAAGCTAAAACGCACCACACAACATGAACAGAGGAAACACAGCATTAAAGATATCCAGAAGACCTAGGACTAAAGGCCTGATAAGGTCCAATATCTGGAGCTGCTGCGTTTGGCCACCAGAGGGCGGCAGAAAACCACTGTTCATATTGTTCGGACAGGATCCCTGGCCGGAACGATGACAGTACCCCCCCCCCCCCAAAGGGCAAGACCGTCCGGGAACGGGTGAGGCGGGTGGCCGAGACCCCGGAAAACACGGGCAGCGAGGACCCGGAGAACCGGGGCCGGGAGGCCGCGAAAAGAACCCAGGAGGGGCAAAGCAGCAGGGGACCCGAGGAACAGGACCAGAGGGAAGCCCGGGGAAGGGCGGGCGGGGCACAGGGCCAGGGCGGCCGGATACGGGGACAAAGGCCCGACGACGGGGGCCGGAAACGTGGACAGAGGCCCGGTGAGGGGGACTGGACACAGGGACGAAGGGCCGGTGAGGGGGGCTGGATACGGGGACGGAGAACCGGTCAGGGGGCCTGGAGCAAAGGGGCGTGGGCGACAGACCCGGAGCAGGACCCTGGATGAGGGATCCTCCAGGCGCAGGACTCGGGCCGGACCAGAAGGGCCGGAGCGGAGGCACGAAGACGACAACCCCGGAGCAGGACCCCGGACGGGGACCATCCATGTGCAGACCTCGGGACCGGGTGCAGAACCCCGGACGGGGGTCTCTGCGGATGAAGACCACGGCGAAGACCACGGCGTAGGGCTGGACCAGACGAAGAGCCGGGACCAGACGAGGAGCCGGGGCCAGTCGGGGGGCCGGGACCAGTCGGGGAGCCGGGACCAGACGAGGAGCCGGGACCAGACGAGGAGTCGGGACCAGTCGAGGAGCCGGGACCAGACGAGGAGCCGGGACCAGACGAGGAGCCGGGACCAGTAGAGGAGGCCGGGCTGGGCGTAGAAGCCGGACCGGGCGTAGCGGCTGGGTCAGGCATGGGAGCCGGACCGGGCGTGGAGGCCAGACCGGGCGTAGCACCTGGGGCTAAGCTAACAGGGGCTAGGCTGGCAGTAGAGGCTGGGTTAGCTGAAGAAGCCCTGCTAACTGTGAGGGCTTTACTAGCCTTTCTAGACTTGCTAGCAGTAGCAGGGGGAGCTAAGCCTGTACTAAGGGCCGGAACCACACTGAGTCTCCTAACTGAGGAAGCCATAGGTTTAGCTGTAGGGCCTGTAGAACTAGCAGTGGCTGACCTAGCAGGGGACGCTAAGGAGGTAGCTGACAAAGCTATATTGGCTACAGGGACTACAGGACCTGTGCTAGCAGGGAGAGCTGAGTTAGCAGGAAGAGCTAAGGTTCTAGCTGCAGAAGCTAAACTAGCAGACCGGGCTGGACTAGTTGTAAAAGCCTGGCTAGCCGAAGAAGCTAAACTAGCAGACAGGGCTGGACTAGTTGAGAAAGCCTGGCTAGCTGAAGAGGCTAAACTAGCAGACAGGGCTGGACTAGCTGAGAAAGCCTGGCTAGCTGAAGAGGCTAAACTAGCAGACAGGGCTGGACTAGTTGAGAAAGCCTGGCTAGCTGAAGAGGCTAAACTAGCAAACAGGGCTGGACTAGTTTAGAAAGCCTGGCTAGCTGAAGGAGCTTTGCTAGCCTCCCTAGACTTACTAGCTGTAGCAGAAGGAGCTAAGCTAGAGATACAGACCGAGCCCACAGTGAATCTCCTAACAGAAGAAACCATTGACTTGGTTGTGGTGGCAGAGGTTCTGCTAGCTGCGTTAGCTACGGTAGCTATGCTAGCGGCTATGCTAGTAGCCTGGACTGTTTTAACAGAGCGGGGGTTAGCAGGACTAGCTGGGGAAGCTAGGCTAACGGCTATGCTAGTAGCCTGGACTGTTTTATCAGAGAGGGGGTTAGCAGGACTAGCTGGGGAAGCTAGGCTAACGGCTGGGCTAACAGCCTGGGCTGTGTTAGCCATGAGAGGACTAGTTGTACCTGCGGAGGAAGGCGTGCTGGTAACCGGAGCTTCGGGGGCAAGGGACAAGAGCTCCCGAATCAGCCACCGGATCATACGGCCGTGCGCTTCCAGCTGGAGCGCCTGCTCCGCGCTGCGCTCACCGACAGAGGTGAGCAGGGTGTACATAGTCTAGGGTGACCAAACGTCCTCTTTTGCCCGGACATGTCCTCTTTTCACGCCCTGTCCGGGGCGTCCGGGGGGGGGGGTTTATAAATTCATGGTAATGTCTGGGTTTCATTGTTTTTCAGTTTCAGTTTCAGTTTCAGTTTCATGGCCCTTTGCAAGCATCTGAAGGCTCGGGACTGCATTTTATCGCCGAACATACAGTATAAATGTACAAATTAAAGCGCCATTCGTTGCCATTCGAATGCCATCTGAATCGGTTCTCGAGTTACATGCCGATATGTCAGGCGTGCGACTTTTTACGCGGCGCGCCAGATTATCACCCCGGACTCCCGGAGAAGCATGCAGCTGCAGAGCCGCAGAGCCAGCGGCGCTCTCAGGGCCGCGCTCTGACGGCCGCGCTGTGAGGGCCGCTCAGCAGTGCCACCCACCCAATGGCTGAATTGCCAATGGCTGAATTGGAGTATTGCACTGTGCGGGCACAGCTGTGAGATCCGCGCGAGGCCAGAGGATGTACATACTGTTTGAGTAAATTAACTATACTTTTGCTCACACAATATCTTGAATGAATGCGTTTATTTATTTCGAACTTAAATTGAAAATAAATAATAATAAAAAACAAGTAATAAACAGATTAAAAAACAAACAAGCAGGAGTAGGACGAAGTGTAAACGTATGTATTCCTACCCCCTTGATTGATTGATTGAAAACTTTATTAACAGATTGCAGAATGGGTATAATACAGTACGGCTCAATACACACAATTGTTAAGGGGATGCAGACCAGAGAAATACTTTCGTCTTGTTTACATCAGGGTCCCCCATTTTCAATTCATCATAACATATATGACATACATGACATACAGATAGACAGTATTCAGTATAACTTCACACTCTATTATCTTATGCAACTCATATTCACTCCACAAACTGAAATATACATACATTGTTGAATCAACAGCCTGTTTCTTGAAGTTAGACTCTCCTCTAAATTGTAACCCCCCTCTCTATAACATAATTTTTGGATGTTACCTTCTTTTTTCGATTTTTTTATAATTTTCTCGCAAATGTCCTTTTCTTCTTTCTTAATCGTATCCTAGGGCCAGAGGTTACTAGCACATAGCCTTAAGGAGGGATACTTATCATCGTTTGGTCAGTCAAGTCAGAAGAAACAAAAAACTGTAATCCAATGTTCATGTGTTAAATGCCAGTCTATGCAGTTCAATATATCCATGTATCAGTCTATGGGTGTATATCTCCATGTATTAGTCTATGGGTATATATCTCCATGTATCAGTCTATGGGTGTATAATGTATATCTCCATGTATCAGTCTATGGGTGTATATCTCCGTGTATCAGTCTATGGGTGTATATCTATGTATCAGTCTATGGGTGTATATCTATGTATCAGTCTATGGGGTTCAATGAATATGAACATCTGATGTCCTCATGGCTCTTCCGCTTCCTGATGAAGTTACATTTCTGACGTTCTCACGGCTCTTTTTTTCCTTTCCACCTCTTTCCTGTTGAAGGCAAACCTTTCGTCTTTGAGCCGGCCCCGCTTCCTCTTCCTTCGACACCTCTTGGTTTCAATTTGGCCCTTGTAGCCACGGGGCATTTCAGAAGTAGTGTCATCGTTTGCTTTGTCCCTAGAGTCAGTTGTGTATGAATCTTCAACTGGCCATTTCGATTTTGGACTTGCCAGTGCTTCCTTCTTTGATTCTCTTTCAGCTCTGAATTTCTTTCCTGTATCAAAGTTGTCCTTCGATTTTTCCTGGGACACAGGCTTGAAATCCATGTGATGGTCCTCAGAATTGTTGCTTTCAAACTTAATGTTATTGTCTACATTTCTGTCACGCCGCCTCTCTCTCTTGGAAGCAACAGAATCGTCTGTTCGCTCTTCTTTCTTTTCCAATTTTTGGTTCAAATCCTCTTTCTCCTCCTCTGTTGGAGCATCAAGGCTCTCCACAACTTCCATGAGAACTGATCTTGTGACCTCAACAGTGGCATGGAGTATTTCGGGTGACCCCGGCTCCTCTGTGGCCTCGATCGCGACAGTGTCAGTGACCACGGGCATCTCCGTTTCTACGTCAATCTCCTTTTCTATCGTTGCCACTGCCTGGACTGGTGACAGGGTAGTGGGCTCTTCGGGTTCAGCCTGGGCCTCTGAAACTTTGTCCATAGCGTCCTGGATGACAGCCTTAGCAATGACCATGCCCTGCTTTTCGATGGCGTCGGCACTCTCCGCCATGACCTCATCCTGCGCCTTCTCGCTGACCTGCTCGAGGACAACAGCGACCTCTGACTCAGCTACTCCAATGGCGTCGGCACTCTCCGCCGTGACCTCATCCTGCACCTTCTTGCTGACCTGCTCGAGGACAACAGCGACCTCTGACTCAGCTACTCCGATGGCGTCGGCACTCTCCGCCGTGACCTCATCCTGCGCCTTCTTGCTGACCTGCTCGAGGACAACAGCGACCTCTGACTCAGCTACTCCAATGGCGTCGGCACTCTCCGCCGTGACCTCATCCTGCACCTTCTTGCTGACCTGCTCAAGGACAACAGCGACCTCTGACTCAGCTACTCCGATGGCGTCGGCACTCTCCGCCGTGACCTCATCGTCCACATCAGCAGTTACGGCCGGCTCCACCCCCTCTGTGACTGTGTCCTTTGCAGTGTCAGATAGGGTTGTGGTCATCTCTTGAGCTGTGTTTGTAGTAGGTAAAAAGGTTTGTGCTTCAGCACTGAGTGTTTGAACATTCCTTTGTCCTCTTTGGAAATAAGAGCTCATACGAGATCATCCAGAGCCTCTTAGCACATTGACTTTAGCTGCTGCTGAAGCTATTTCCATTTTAAGTTCAAGTTGCTCCTTTTTCTTTCTTAGTTCCTCCTTTTTCTTTCTTAGCTGCTCCTCTAGCTCTTCTTCCTCTTTTCTTCTTTGCTCCTTTCTTAATTGCACCTTTTTCTTTCTTAGCTGCTCCTCTAGCTCTTCTTCCTCTTTTCTTCTTTGCTCCTTTCTTAATTGCACCTTTTTCTTTCTTAGCAGCTCCTCTTGTTCTTCTTCCTCCATTCTTAATTGCACCTTTTTCTTTCTTAGCAGCTCCTTTTGTTCCTCTATTGCATGCTTATCCTTTAATAGCATTTGTCTTGCAATTAGAGCGGCCATGTCGGATTCGGCTTTGATGCGTGCAGAAGACGTGGTTGAGATGTTAGACCTAGGCCCAACAGAGCTTCGATTGGCTGAACCTCTGCTTCCAGAATTTGACACACTGTCACTTGGTTTGATTTCATCATCAGCTTCAATTACATCACAGTGTTCATCAGGTATTTCAACAGGAGTTACTTGCTGTGTTACAGGTATGGGGGAATCATGTACACAAACATTGGCACTTGTACTGTATTTTTGTCTCCCAGTTTGATTCAAATTTTCCAATTCAGACTGCACCTGTGAAGCATTGTCATCTTCCATAAGCTGCTTTAATGCCTTCATAAGACCTTTCATTTTAGCAGCCCTTCTTAATTTAGCAGCCCTTTGGCAAACTTTCAATTTAGCAACCGCCGCTGCAATTTCCGCATCCATCTTCATTTGTTCCAATTTACAGGCCATGCCTTTGGCAGTGAGTTTAATTTCTCTTTTTTGCCCAACCGTTTTTGAGTCATTAGTATCAACACTTGATCCTCCTGATGCCATATTTCAATAGCTAAGTGCAATCATACAATAATCCACAGTCCTCTTTAATGAACAATCAATCCATCAATCAATTAGCTGGCGCTTAGGCCGCGCAATGTCCATGAGCGCAAGACGACGCAGCCAGTCAACAACCGGTCCCCAATGGACAAGCAGAGTAACTCATTCACACTGTGTTTTTTAACACGAAAGGCTTCACAGTTGAATAAAACAAGTTACTTAGCTTTCTATTGCTCCTCCAATGCAGCGATGATCCAGGCGTCACAGTGATGCCCTCAAGATCAGCGCCCCGAAGCGACTTGAGGAATCCGTAATGTCAATATAGTTGATTTCCTTTTATCAACGCTTTTGTTTGCTTGCTTAGTTTCTTTTGACTATGTTGCGGCAGTAGACTAGACAGGTAGTGCCGAGGGGCTGAGTGGAGGAGTTCAAACAATTGACGCGCACCGTGAAATAACTCCGTTCCACGTCCAGGAAATACTTTTGAGGCTTTTATTCTTTCGCTTCATGAGGCAAAAAACAAAATACTCTTATTTAACATACACTAATATACTGATACTAATGCGTTCTTGCATGCTTGTGTGCTTTCAATATTGCGTGTGGCACAACCGGTCCCCAATGGACAAGCACGCTCACGTTCTTAGAACTATCTTGTGTGTGGTTGCGTTCTTCAATATTGCGCTCTTGCATGCTTTCAATATTGCGATTTGCAGTTTGCGCTTTGCGGTCAAAAGAAAATATGCTCTCCTAACTCTCACCCCCTCTCTCCGTGAACTGTCAACCTCAGTGAATGTGAAAAAGTGAATGACATTCCATAAAAAAAACCAGAGGGCGGCAGAAAACCACTGTTCATATTGTTCGGACAGGATCCCTGGCTGGAACCATGACTCACCTGCTGCATTTTTATAGTGCTTAAACCTCATTGGTGTATCTACAATTAAGCAATGGTGTGTTTGTGCATCTGATGGCTGTGTTTAACCAATTGGCTCATATGTGTGGTAATTTGACATTCTGTGTCTAATGTAATGCAAGTGTGTTTAGTGTTTTGCAAATCACTGTGTGTATTGTTTTGCAAAAAGTGTGAGGCTGACATTGTGCTTATAGGGGTGCAAATCTGGGCCTATGTTTTGCTCCTTGAGTGTAAGGTTTTGATAATTGTGTAATACTTTTGATTTAAGTGTTTATGCAATCGAAGAAAACTGTAAAGACTAGAGATGAACTGTTTATTTCTTTTGTACATAGGCTGTGCATATGTTTGTTTGTTTATTTGCTTATGTGTATGATTCTTAACTGTGTTTTTATTTTGTTATTGGTGTATATGTGTGTATGTATGTATATATATATTAGAGGTGGGCATAGATAATTTTTTTTAATCTAGATTAATCTATCTGCAATCCTGGATTTAATCTAGATTAATCTAGATTAAAATGGCCAAAAAAAAAAAAAAAACTGCCGAAGGCATTCAAAATATGTGTGTTCTACCCAAATAATGACCAGAAGTAAGTCCTTACTTTTTCTTTCCTCCTTATGTTTCTCAGGCCAGGTGGCCCATTACACCATGAGCCCATCTCCCGTTTCCAAAATGCATTACAGACTGTTTGAAAAAGCTGTTTTGCTATGATAATTGGTAATGAAATATCAAAATAATGTTCAATAAGATGTACTTGTGTTTAATAAGTTGTTTTATTCAGAAGTTAACACAAATAAATAATATTACCAGTACAGTACAGTATCTAGCACACTCTCAGGAGCAAAACAGAAAGAAGCATTTCAAACTTGAACTATGTGACATGGCTTGAATCAACTGCTCCAGTGGAGTTGCTCAGTGGCCAATGGTGTCAACTGTGGTTGTACTGGGCAGCTCCCAGGTGTGAATGGAACTGTGTGAATGTGAAGCAGGGCGTTCCTGAAAAAGAGCATCTGTGCTCAGCGAACCTACCCTGGGTAAATAAAGGTAAACAAAAAAATGTAAATTTTTATTTTTATTTTATTTTTTTAGATTAATGCGTTAATTATATTTATATGTATATATGTATGTATGTATATGTGTATATACGTATATTTGTACTCCTGTTGGGGCCTCTTGGACCAGATCAATGTTTTATCTGGCTAAATAAAGGTTAAATAAATAAATAAGAAACTGATGATTTGGTCCTGTTAACTTTGAATTTTCTATGGGGACTGCCCACCTGGACCTCACTTTGAGAACCTATAATCTAGTTCTTCAGTATTCGTCTCTAATTACTCTAAAAAATTGCGTATTTCTGTGCAAAAAAAAGGAAAAAAAAGGGGGGGGGTCCAGGCTGTGACAGGCTGCCTCCACATGTATCGGAGGGGACATGTGATGCAAGGTTTCTATCCTCCCTAAAACCGGCCAGTGGGGGGCATATGCGAGCAACGACCAGGACAGGACAGGGAGAATTGGCACGAGAGGTAAATTGGGATGGGGAGAAAAATCACAGAAAAAAAGGAGGAGAAAAAGTAGATAAAAAAAAAATGCTCAACATCGTCAGACTCTGTCAATTTCTCCAACCTAGGTTCCTGTGTGAACCGAGACTGACCTGACCGGATGTCTTCTGAATGAGATGTCTGAGCAACATGTAAGGGAGGATGGTAGGAGTCCAGTTCTGGGCCTTCATTCCCCAGGGTCAAGGGTGGTTCGGGGGCTGGGGACGTTCGGGCCTGCACCTCCATTTGAAGAAGACCAAACTGGTGTTGCAGTGCTTTGAACCTCTGCCGTGCCGCATCCTGGTTCAGTCGAGCCTCTCGGGCTTGCTGCTGTCCCATGTGGGCTTGAATGATACTAGCAAGGTCTGCGATTGTTGGCTTCCTGCCCTCGTCATCCTCAGTACCTAGGGCCCCTCCAGTAGCTCCATCCTCGACCTCTGAATCAGCTCCAGTGGGCCCATCTGGTTCCGGTCGTAGTTCCCTACCACCAGCAGTTCGGCTCCCTCTCCCCGCCTTTCCTCCACGTATCATGGCTTAAATGATTATTTTTTTTAAATAGGCGGGAAAAAAACATCTACCTACTGGTTTATCCCACCGCTGTCACCATATGTGAGGGACCAAACTGCTTAGACATGAGGAGTCATAGGCAGAGTGCTCAAAAGGAGGTTTATTTTCCCAAAAATATAAATACAGGGAACAAAAAAACACAAAAAAGTGCAACAATAAGAAATAGCCATTACCAAACTATAGAAAGCTGTTCTTGGGCCCAGCAGAACTCGGGTCAACTTAAACAGAACAAACTAAAAATACATAACACAAATATCAACTGAACCAAACAAAACTGACCTCCAGACTGAGACAAGAGGGAGGTATTTATACCGGTTGACCAAACCAATACAGACACATGGGGAAAGACAAATCATCAATAATAAATTACATTAACCTTAATCACCTATAATTTATAATGAACAGTTGAGTTTGAATACTATGTATTTATATAGGGTTACACTAACTGAGTCAAGCTAAAACATAGATAGATCATAGCAAGGGCGTAACTTTGTTGTCAGTGGTGGAGGGGACACATTTGGGGGGAGTGGTCAGTGGCGGAGGGGTGCTACGTATAGTTGTATGGTCGCGGGGGGTGGGAGGAGGATTTTTCTTTTTAAATCAGTTGTGGACATTTTGGTGAGTTGTTTCTATTATGACAAGTCATAATGCCACGCGAGTCTCGAAACGTGCTTACTGCGTAGTGCACTAGTGTGTGTGTGTGTGAGAAGAGAGAGAGAGAGAGAGAGAGAGAGAGAGAGAGAGAGAGAGAGAGAGAGAGAGAGAGAGAGAGAGAGAGAGAGAGATCGTGCTATTTATTATCTACAATGTATAAAACAACAGCCTAGAGGCTTTTAAATACAGACAGACAGACAGACAGACAGACAGATATTTCACAGACACCAAGCAATGCTGTTGCATTTCATGGCAATCTCAGTCACACAGAGACCATCGTTCACAGTTTCACACCAAACTTTGAGGGGAGGGGTGTTATGTAGCCTATTTGAGCACACCTAAGACTGGGCTGTTGTTGATATGCTGTGGTCGGTAGTACTTAGCGCCGGGTGCTCACCTAGCTACTTGACTTTGCATGATAATGGTCAGAGATGGACAAGCAGCCGTTTTCCGTGTGGTCCTATCACGTCGCGTCACCGTTTATTATCGTGCAGGGGACAATAACTGCATTCTGAAAACATGCAGGGTACATGTCCCATGTGTCCCCCCCCCCCCCTTAGGCCATGTCCCCACGTATCTGGATCTTTTGCCAAACGGATATTCTCAGGCTCCGTTTAAAAAGAAATCCTCGTCCACACGACAGTGTTAAAAAAAATAACTCTATCCAGACACAAACATATATTATAAACGCATATAAATTGCTCCAACAAGCATGCTGGCCAGTAGGTGGCGATAAGTGATATCCCAAATACCATAGTGGTACGAGCGGTCAGGATGACTGAGAAACGATAGGAATTGTCCATTGGTTCCCCCAGCCCACTTTACCATTCCTAGAATTTCCATTGGCTATATTGACATACATAGATGATAAATAGATAGCGGAGGATTATGCAGTCCAGAGGAAACAACCAATCTAGATATGTCACGATTCAATGCTTCACTCCTGCGCACTGGGCGACGGAGAGATACAATGCCAATGTTGAGATCACAATCTCCGGATTCTGAAACTAAATATGGCGAGTCCTTATCACAAACTATATATATACTAATTACAACAAGACGTTCATTAATTGCATTGTACTGTTCACGCATGATGCCAACATCCTCAACTATCCGCAACATCAGAGAGCATCAGGTGCAGACGCTTTTCTGTCGCGAGTCTATTAACTACATTTAGAATGCAATTTGGCTTTTAACTGAAGCCGGGCGCAAAACTAGACATGTTTAGCAAAACATCAAACATCTTTGCAACAGTTTGTGATAATGCCTCGCCTTATTTTGTCTCGGAATATTGTGATCTCAAGGTCTCAACATTGACATTGTATGATATCGGAAGAAAAAAACGTGACTCGCCACTTAAATAAATCAAATGCGTATATTTAACAACCTCAAAAACGTTCGAGACACGGTTTATATTAACTTAATAAATAAACAAAAACGAAAAATCTACTTATGTAAACGAAAATGTCCAGTATAACTAAATAACAGATACATCCCTATTACACGCAAGCAGCGTCTGATGGCCGGATCTGTCGGCACTGGAGTATACAGTAGCTGTTACATCTAGACATTTATGAATGATATACAAGATATACATACACTGTAACATTTTTCACCGTAAAGTTACAATAGCTTACAGGCAATATTTTGCATGACTTTTACAGTAAAATTCACAATAATTTACTGTGAATGGCTTCACAGCAATGTGTTGTAATTTCACAGTAATGGTAGTACAATACATTGTTGTAATTTCACAACTTCTTACTGTAAGAAATTACTGTGATATCACATTGTTTTGTTGTATATATATTACAGCAATGTATTGTGACTTCACAACATCATATTGTAAGAAATTACTGTGATATTACAATACCTTCTGGCAATGTGTTGCATGACTTTTACAGTAAGATTCACAATAATTTACTGTGAATGGCTTCACAGCAATGTGTTGTAATTTCACAGTAATGGTAGTACAATACATTGTTGTAATTTCACAACTTCTTACAGTAAGAAATTACTGTGATATCACATTATTTTGTTGTATATATATTACAACAATGTATTGTGACTTCACAACATCAAATTGTAAGACATTTACTGTAATATCACATTATTTTGTTGTATATATATTACAACAATGTATTGTGACTTCACAACATCAAATTGTAAGAAATTACTGTGATATCACATTATTTTGTTGTATATATATTACAACAATGTATTGTGACTTCACAACATCAAATTGTAAGAAATTACTGTGATATCACATTATTTTGTTGTATATATATTACAACAATGTATTGTGTATTTACAATAGCCTACATGTATTTTTGTAGTCCAGCTCCAGTACACTTCCTGAAGGTCACACTTTGGTTTCCTGTCGTGATTAATCACGTCATCCTATTGTATCTTGACATGAAACTATTGTATGAGCTTCCTCCAGAAGTATACTGGAGCTGGGGACTATAGAGTTATGCATGTCTATCATTGTAAATTTACTGTTATTTTGCCAAATTATATAATATAATAATAATTATTTTTCAATTATTTTGTTGGCAAGTCTTTTGCATTACTTTTCAGACTTGCCAACAAAATAATTGAATAATAATAATTATTATATTATATAATTATAAATAATTTGGCAAAATAACTGTCAATTTACAATGGTATGCATAACTGTATAGTCCCCAGCTCCAGTATACTTCTGGAGGAAGCTCATACAATAGTTTCCTGTCAAATACTATTGGATGACGTGATTAATCATGACAGAAAACCAAAGTGTGAGCTTCTGCCAGGAAGTATACTGCGCTGGACTTCAAAAATGCACGTAGGCTATTGTACATTAAAAACAACAGTCCAAACGCACAAATGAGGTAAGCCATGTCAAAAGACAGAATTATTACAAATAATTATATACAAGAATTACACGAGGTAAGCCGGCATTTATTGTCAAAAGACAGAATTATTACAAATAATTATATACAAAGAATTATATTCTTATTCTTGAAATGGTAAATGGCTGTTTTCTTTTTTATAATTTGTGCACATTTTACCCATAGGAAAATCCTGCTCGTTGTACAAGTATCGCAGAGAAAATTCAAAGGTACTCACAGTTGCACAAGAGTTTCGGACAGAGAAACGCAATGGTTTGAAAGCTCGGCGTTGCTTCTTCTTCTTCTTCTTTCGTGTAACGTCAGAGGTCCAACTCCGTATCTTGTAGCCATGCCCTTAACTCTGGTCCCACATCAAAGAGGCTGGCTTCCGAGGGTGGTTTGTATAGGGGGCAGATGGTCAGGATGTGGTCAACAGTCTGCTCAGGGTCTCCACACTCACATGCAGCGCTGTCTGCCAGGCCCCACTTCTTTAATGATGCTTTAAAGCGACCAACCCCAGATCTTAAACGGTTCAGCAGAACCCATTGCCGGCGTGGAAGATCGTCTCCTGTGGCGCCATCTCCTGGATCCCAGATGTGGTGGTGGATACGGGTTGGCCCAGCACTCTCCCACTCTCTCTTCCAGGCTGCCGCCAGCCATCCATTTCTGGATAGGTCCTCAGTGGTGGAACGGAGCATCTCTTGTGCCACCTTGTTGTAGGGGTGGCGGGACTTGAGTCTGCTCATAGGTGCTGTTGTTGTTGTGGTGTTGTGTAGGATGTGCCAGTCATGCTTCACTGCCTTCCTTGCTAGGGCGAGAGTGGCAGCCTCTCGTCGTAGGCCAGCTGGTGCGATTCCTGCAAGGACTGGCAGCAGGAAGACGGGTGTAGCCTTCAGGCATCCAGTGATGATCCGGAGGGCGTTGTTAGTAGCCGCATCAACTTTTTTAACGTGCAGGCTTCTGCTCCAGACTGGGGCACAGTACTCTGCTGCCGAGAAGACCAGGGCTTGGGTGGATATCCGAAGGGTCTTGGCAGTGGCTCCCCAGGTTGTACCTGCGAGGCGTCGGATCAGCGCAACCCTTGATGTTGTCTTTGCCCTGACATCTTCGAGGTGTTGTTTGAAGGACAGTGTCCGATCCAGACGCACGCCAAGGTATTTAGGGGCTTGCTGGGACTCCAGACGCTTGTGGTCAGCATATACCTCCAGTTAAATATTATTTTATAAACTGCTGGTCAACACTGCTCAAAGCGGCTTTAGCTGACTGATGCGCCTTGCTCATCGAGCATTTCGCCAGTTCTTCAGAGTTAATTATGGGATTTTATTGTCAAAAGACAGAATTATATTACAAAGAATTATATTCTTATTCTTGAAATGTTAAATGGCTGTTTTCTTTCTTCTTTTATATACAATTTGTGCACATTTGACCCATAGGAAAATCCCATATTAACTCTGAAGAACTGGTCCTCTGCGAAACGCTTGTTGTACAAGTATCGCAGAGAAAATTCAAAGGTACACAGTTGCACGAGAGTTTCGAACAGAGAAATGCAATGGTTTGAAAGCTCGGCATTGCTAATAAACATTTTAAATATTATTTTATAAACTGCTGGTCAACACTGCTCAAAACGGCAAAACTAAGACAAAGTAATCATATTCGTAAGTAAAATGGTAAATGGCTGCTTTTTTCTTCTTATTTTTTTTACATATTTGTGCACATTTTACCCATAGGAAAATCCCATATTAACTGTAAAGAACTGGTCCTCTGCGAAACGCTTGTTGTACAAGTATTGCAGAGAAAATTCAAAGGTACTCACAGTTGCATGAGGGTTTCGGACAGAGAAACGCAATGGTTTGAAAGCTCGGCATTGCTAATAAACATTTTAAATATTATTTTATAAACTTCTGGTCAACACTGCTCAAAACGGCTTTAGCTGACTGATGCACCTTGTACGACGAGCGTTTCGCCAGTTCTTCAGAGTTAATTATGGGATTTTATTGTCAAAAGACAGAATTATTACAAAGAATTATATTCTTATTCTTGAAATGGTAAATGGCTGTTTTCTTTTTTACAATTTGTGCACATTTTACCCATAGGAAAATCCCGCTCGTTGTACAAGTATCGCAGAGAAAATTCAAAGGTACTCACAGTTGCACAAGAGTTTCGGAGAGAGAAACGCAATGGTTTGAAAGCTCGGCGTTGCTAATAAACATTTTAAATATTATTTTATAAACTGCTGGTCAACACTGCTCAAAACGGCTTTAGCTGACTGATGCGCCTTGTACATCGAGCATTTCGCCAGTTCTTCAGAGTTAATTATGGGATTTTATTGTCAAAAGACAGAATTATATTACAAAGAATTATATTCTTATTCTTGAAATGTTAAATGGCTGTTTTCTTTCTTCTTTTATATACAATTTGTGCACATTTGACCCATAGGAAAATCCCATATTAACTCTGAAGAACTGGTCCTCTGCGAAACGCTTGTTGTACAAGTATCGCAGAGAAAATTCAAAGGTACACAGTTGCACGAGAGTTTCGAACAGAGAAATGCAATGGTTTGAAAGCTCGGCATTGCTAATAAACATTTTAAATATTATTTTATAAACTGCTGGTCAACACTGCTCAAAACGGCAAAACTAAGACAAAGTAATCATATTCGTAAGTAAAATGGTAAATGGCTGCTTTTTTCTTCTTATTTTTTTTACATATTTGTGCACATTTTACCCATAGGAAAATCCCATATTAACTGTAAAGAACTGGTCCTCTGCGAAACGCTTGTTGTACAAGTATTGCAGAGAAAATTCAAAGGTACTCACAGTTGCATGAGGGTTTCGGACAGAGAAATGCAATGGTTTGAAAGCTCGGCATTGCTAATAAACATTTTAAATATTATTTTATAAACTTCTGGTCAACACTGCTCAAAACGGCTTTAGCTGACTGATGCACCTTGTACGACGAGCGTTTCGCCAGTTCTTCAGAGTTAATTATGGGATTTTATTGTCAAAAGACAGAATTATTACAAAGAATTATATTCTTATTCTTGAAATGGTAAATGGCTGTTTTCTTTTTTACAATTTGTGCACATTTTACCCATAGGAAAATCCCGCTCGTTGTACAAGTATCGCAGAGAAAATTCAAAGGTACTCACAGTTGCATGAGGGTTTCGGACAGAGAAACGCAATGGTTTGAAAGCTCGGCATTGCTAATAAACATTTTAAATATTATTTTATAAACTTCTGGTCAACATTGCTCAAAACGGCTTTAGCTGACTGATGCACCTTGTATGACGAGCGTTTCGCCAGTTCTTCAGAGTTAATTATGGGATTTTATTGTCAAAAGACAGAATTATTACAAAGAATTATATTACAAAGAATTATATTCTTATTCTTGAAATGGTAAATGCTGTTTTCTTTTTTACAATTTGTGCACATTTGACCCATAGGAAAATCCCATATTAACTCTGAAGAACTGGTCCTCTGCGAAACGCTCGTTGTACAAGTATCACAGAGAAAATTCAAAGGTACACAGTTGCACGAGAGTTTCGGACAGAGAAACGCAATGGTTTGAAAGCTCGGCGTTGCTAATAAACATTTTAAATATTATTTTATAAACTTCTGGTCAACACTGCTCAAAACGGCTTTAGCTGACTGATGCACCTTGTATGACGAGCGTTTCGCCAGTTCTTCAGAGTTAATTATGGGATTTTATTGTCAAAAGACAGAATTATTACAAAGAATTATATTACAAAGAATTATATTCTTATTCTTGAAATGGTAAATGCTGTTTTCTTTTTTACAATTTGTGCACATTTGACCCATAGGAAAATCCCATATTAACTCTGAAGAACTGGTCCTCTGCGAAACGCTCGTTGTACAAGTATCACAGAGAAAATTCAAAGGTACACAGTTGCACGAGAGTTTCGGACAGAGAAATGCAATGGTTTGAAAGCTCGGCGTTGCTAATAAACATTTTAAATATTATTTTATAAACTGCTGGTCAACACTGCTCAAAACGGCTTTAGCTGACTGATGCGCCTTGTACGACGAGCGTTTCGCCAGTTCTTCAGAGTTAATTATGGGATTTTATTGTCAAAAGACAGAATTATTACAAAGAATTATATTACAAAGAATTATATTCTTATTCTTGAAATGGTAAATGGCTGTTTTCTTTTTTACAATTTGTGCACATTTGACCCATAGGAAAATCCCATATTAACTCTGAAGAACTGGTCCTCTGCGAAACGCTCGTTGTACAAGTATCACAGAGAAAATTCAAAGGTACACAGTTGCACGAGAGTTTCGGACAGAGAAACGCAATGGTTTGAAAGCTCGGCGTTGCTAATAAACATTTTAAATATTATTTTATAAACTGCTGGTCAACACTGCTCAAAACGGCAAAACTAAGACAAAGTAATAATATTCGTAAGTAAAATGGTAAATGGCTGTTTTTTTTTTTACAATTTGTGCACATTTTACCCATTCACACACCGACGGGAGCATTGTAGGGGTTAAGTGTCTTGCTCAAGGACACATCGACACGCTGCCCGGGGAGGAGCGGGAATCTCCGGATTGCCAGACGACTGCTCTACCTCCCGAGCCACTGTCGCCATGAAACTAGTACTTCCAGGTCTTACCCGAAAATGGAACTAATGAATACACTTTATGCACTCACTCAAAAGAACAAAAGAGGCACTCAAAATAACAAAAGAGGCGCAGGGACGACAGGAGCATGACAATTGTCTTTGTAAACCATTCAAAGTCTATGAGCTTCCGAAGAAGGGTGTTCACATCAGGGGACGACAGGAGAAGGACGATTGTCTATGCAGATGCAGACCATTCAAAGTCTATGAGCTTCCGAAGAAGGGTGTTCACGTCAGGGGACGACAGGAGAAGGACAATTGTCTTTGCAAACCATTCAAAGTCTATGAGCTTCCGAAGAAGGGTGTTCACGTCAGGGGACGACAGGAGAAGGACAATTGTCTTTGCAGACCAACGTTTATGAGCTTACTTACGAAGAAGGGTGTTCACGTCAGGGGACGACAGGAGAAGGACGATTGTCTATGCAGATGCAGACCATTCAAAGTCTATGCGCTTACGAAGAAGGGTGGTCACTTGAGGGTTGATGGCGCTTCGCTTCTTTGCCCTGGAGCCTTTCTCCGGGTTGATGCCCAAGAAGCACCTGTTAATAAGCAAAGATACGTTTCAGTTTTAAATAGACTCAGCATTTATCAAGGTGCTCACCTGTGTTTTTTCATGGTACCTCTAACATAATGTTTACTCATCCGAATTTTGAAGCCATACTATAATGTGAATTAAACCATTATGTCAATTTCTTAACAAGATAGCAGCAACATCAAGTGATGGTGTGGTCCCAATTCACATAGTTGGTTCCAGGCTTCATACTCAAAGCATTTAATCTACTTTATGGCCTCTGTAGAAAGGCATGGACTTAATAGCCAGATAGTCTTTGCATGATAAGTCTTACTGATGACATTGATCATGTGTTCAGAGTGTTAAAATACCTTTGGATGAACTCAAGTGTGGATGATCCAACGGAAGGATACTATACTGAAGACATAGTAGCTGGTGAATAAAGCAGCTACCCCATGCAAAAATAATGGGTGTGGGCCCATCACAACTTCTCCCTCGATGGATAGCATCCATCCAGAAGGCTGCATTGTGTCACCTGAAATGAACAGATACCCCGTCATGCGTTGTTGTGGATAGGTATACATTCCTGCAAGGACATGACACAGAACTAAGGCTGTCTTAAATACTTCAAAGCTTCGTTCGATGGGCATGGGATTCGAATATGAAAATAAAATTCGATTATTAAAAAAAAAAAAAAATGCATATATATATATATTTTTGCCAAATCAACTCTGCCTCTCTTACAACAAGCAATGCTGTCTCTTATTTAAGATGAGGTCGCACTGACAGATTTGTGTTCATTGTGCTGCTTTTATAAAGCCTCAAATGATGGCTTACAATATTTCATGAAAGCAAAGTGTTTTGTTTGTCTAAGATTTAAAAAGGTTTCAACTTTACAGCACTGACAAAGTTGAACATGAGACATGCCAGCTCAGGATATTATTTATAAGCGTCATATGTGTGCCGTATCACAAACTGCCTTCTGTCAGATTTTCCCCCTCGATGCAAAGGAACACAAGCTCATCCCTGAACATTATTACCTTGAATTATCAAACAGGGGGTGCTTGGGAGTGCTGCAGTATTCACATCAGCAGCAGTGGCACAGGTCTGCAACAAAGTAACACACAATAGCAGATTTAACATTATGAAAGGATGAAGATAAGCTAATCCACGCACTACAGCTCACCACACATCAGCTCGGCCCATTTGGAGCAACTTGGGGGTTAAGTGTCTTGCTCAAGGACACTTCCGACATGCGGACAGTCAGAGCCAGGATTCGAACCACCAACCCTACGGTCGATGAACGACCATCTCTACCAACTGAGCTTCAGTCGCCCCTAATATAATCACTCGCATTTCAAATATTTTAATATTTAAATAAACTTACATCAACTTCGAGCAGTAGTTTCTCCGTAGGCTCCTTGAAGTACACCATAAGGAGCAGGACGATGCAGGCACTGATCTCCGAAACCTCTGGATGATATCTGGCCAGAACATCCCTGATCTTCGTGTTGTCCAGTTTCTGGCAGAACTGCAGGATGGTCCGTCCTCGATGACACAGGGCATCTTTGATCTTTTGAAGGACATCGGTGTCTGTCAGGAGGCCAAAGTGGGAGAAAAGCCCCGTCTGAGAGAAGAGAAAAGGCCATTCTTCTTTGACCGCCACCATCGTTGGTGCAGTCATTTTATTCAAGTAACGCCGCAGGATGACGTAGGTCCTCTCCATCAGAAGTTCTGCTCTCGCTGTCCCACCCATCCCTTCCTCTGTGTACAGACATACAAACCAAGTAACAACAATTAGATTTGATGTTGCCACATCTGGGAAACCTTTAATTGTATGCTCTCTCATCATTACTCATTCTGAATATTAAGGTGGCCTTTTTGCTTAATGTGGGATATTTATTCAGGTGTCAATTCACCAAAAGTAAAGTAGATTGCATGCCTGAGTAGATGTTCCGCAGATCCCTTTTCAAAGCCGCCAAGGTTTCCTCTGTCTCCCCGTCCAGTAAGCTTGCTGGGCCCCACCTCACACACCTAGGGATAGGAAGGAATCATAGGCAACCTCTTAGTGGAATACATAAAAAAAAAAAAATTATAATATATATATTTTTTTATCATTCTTTCCAAAAGAAAAAAGGCCTCTAACGCTAATGGCACGCATACCAGAGGCTAACTGCCTACGAAAACAGGCACAGAAGCACTGAAAGAGGATTTCACCCATCTAATGAACACACTAGACTAGACAAATATCAAGATGTATCCATCAGTGGACCAATTGCATGCTTTTGCAGAGGACAAGAAGCCTTCAGACATTAAGCACCCCCACAGCCCAAATGGAATGATAAAAAAAAACTATATATAAATATATATATATATATATATATTCTACTTTTTATTTTATTTTTGTCGACTAACTGCACATTTTGGCCAATCATAGTCGACTATCCAAATCCTTAGTCAGGGACAGCCCTAGAAATTATATTAAAAAAAAATCTACACATAATTTAAACATTCAATCCAAATAACCTAAGTTAGTCTAGCATTGGCAGTGCCACTTTAACCCCTAATTGCTGCGAGCGTGAATGGAGAGGACACTGGCGCCGTTTGTTTTGCCACCCCTACCCGTATTGGTCAACAGGACCTCTCGTCAGCCTGGACTCTCCTGCCACGCCAGTGGGCCGTCTTTCCTCTCTGCCTCTGCGGCGTCTAGCCAGAGTGTTGTTCCTGCTTTTATACTCCACTCTTGTTTTTACTTGTTGGAGAAGAGAGTGGCATCCGTCTCCAACCATTTCACCTCGCCTGCTAATGTCAGCAAAGGTGTCAGGATGGCTCCTGACAATTGTTCGGACGATACTGAGGCACGTGGTTCTGGTTGGGTTGTGCTCGTGCTCCATCATCTGATCCACCAAAGCGTTCACAAAGGCCCTTCTCTCATCTGGCTTTGGTCTCTGTTCTTTTTCCACTGCACGTTGAATGGCTGTTGACATCCGGTTCCAGTTGACACAAAAGTCTACATGCCATGCGCTGCCAGGCTGTGAAGAGTTTGAAGTGCTTGGGGGGCTGCACAACAGAGAGTGCGGGAATGATTGCATAGAGGTGTTCGGAGAGGACAGAGTGTTCACAGAGCTCGTTGTTGGGGAACTTGAAGCAATTGGATGGGGAGGGAGCACCTCCATATTAAGGGTTACTAACCCTAGAAGGGACAAAAACAGTTATGCCAATGTTCCAAGGGCATAGTTCCAAGTGTCACGCGAGTCTAAATATGAATTTACCTTTCTTAAGACCATCCATCAGCTTCCGACACTGGATTGGTTTGAGGTGTCGGACCAGATCCACCCTCTCCATTAAGGCCAGATCTTCGACACTCTCCACTCCAAGATCCTCAAGTAGGGTGGTCAGTAAGTCATCAGGGAGGCCCGGTAAATATGACCAAACTGCTTCCTTTATAGCTTCCATTACCTAGTCTCATTGATTAGGGTCAATCATGAATCAGTTTGTGCATATTCCCTACTTGTCTGTTTGCAGTGCACTATATGCGGTTAACTGCCAACATGTGCTCGCTATACAATCAACAATACAAATTTAAATACAAAATCAACTATCTTAAGGTTACTTGATATCCTGCTCCACTTACGTCTGTCCTCACGTCTGTCATATCCTCCCTTTCCTGTTTAAACTGCTCCTGGAAAAGAATAGTGGAGCGCAATAAGCATCTGATCGTGCACGTTGTATGCTGGAAGAGGATAGTAGTCCAGTACATCTTTGTGCTTAATGCACACGTAATCCTCTTGGGCCACTCCTAAGTCACAGTACACACCCATGTCAATCAACTTCACACAAATGTGTTTCTCTGAGACAAAGTGGACAGAGTTTTGGGCAACAATGACCAGCATAATCTTCCCCATGTGAAGTCCTTCATCACTGTTCCCAAACAAGATGAACATCCCCTTTCTGTAGTCTGTGCCTTTGACTGTAACATTGTTACAAGCCACTGCATACTGAGACTCAAATTGACAACTGGCTACAGATGCCCTGATCTTGTTGTTGTAATCATCCAAATAAAAGGCAGTCCCCTTCTCTACCTGTATAACAGGAGGAAACAAGTTTCCCGCACTCAGGTAGGCCTGGAGGAGTTGGTGTCTCTCTGCTAGTGTTTTGCACAGATTTTTGAAATTGTGCAATTTTCTGGCACACTGTTTGAAAAAAGTGTGTTTGCTTTCAAACCGCAGAGTCCACAGGCGAATAAGTGGGCCAAAGTGGATGATTAGATCTGGATAATGGCCAATATAGTGATGCTTTGGCCTCAGGGGGGCATTGGGGAAGAGCCTTTTCCTGTTGCATATGTACTCCTCTGTGATGACTTTCAGATATGCTACCTGGCCTTCTGTAATGACTGGTGCACAGATAAGCTCAACCATCTCTCTCAGCTGCAAAATGAGCTGCCACACCTCATTGTCACAGGGATCTTTAATCCTGCCACCCACCAAGAGAGGGAGTAATCTAAGGAAACACTAGTTTTGAACTGCATGCCCACTTAGTTTGTCACTGCTGGGAAAGAGGTCTGCTGGTTTGTCCCTACCATCGTTCCCTTCATATCGGAACTTGTTTTTGCACCGATTTAACTGCAGGTAAGTAAAATGATTCTCCTGGACTAAATGGCGAATATATAAAGGAAGGTCATAAGCCATGACTCCCTCAAATAAATCATGGCCTAGACATGGTGGGAGGCCAGGCTGGCAAACATGGAAATGAGAAAGCTGGTTGAAAGGAGAGTCAAACTTGATACCGCATACAGAGTCTGTGGCACTAGTTTCCAGGTCTTGCAAATTACTTGTGTATGATTGGACCGTTCTTGTGGCACCACACAACACTGGATTCTTCACAAAATCCTCTCTCTGTACCTGACAGTAGCGACAAAAATATTTAGATCGACTGAAGTTTTCTAAAAATCCCCCAATAGAATGGGATCCTAAGTTGTCTCCTGCAATGGCAACCAAAGAGCCCTTTAGTACAGTGCCATCAGATATGACTACACCTCTCTCCTCCAGGATTTTGAGGTCCTCAATCAGATGTGCAAAAACCTTTTTTAGCCCAAAATACTTAAAGTCCTGCTCCCTACATAAGAGAACAAGTTGCATCTGATCTATAGAAGATCTATTGTGAGGCAAGATGTCAGTCAGGGTTAGGTAAACAGCTAAGACCTTGTGCTTTTTCTTCCCTGAGCCCAGTGGATTAACAACCTCGAAGGCATCTTGGTACAGTATCAAACCAAGTGAGGAAGGGTCAGCTTTCAACATTGGATTACTTTGAAATCCTTCTCCATCCTTGACATCCTGATAGACAGCATCAGTAGATTGCTGCAAACGTGTCATGTTATACTGTTCTCGTAGAGACTCGTTTTTGAACAGTGTCACCAATGTCTCATGTATAGGTACATACTGAGCAAAGCATTCTTTGTCATTTTCATCATTGCCCAAGAGCAAAGGCACGGGATGAACATGGTTGAAACACTCTTTAAAAGCAGACTTCCTCTTTGTATCTGTACTGAGTCTTCCCTTGTTAAAAAGTGTGAGTAGATCATCTCTGTTCACTTCATCAACCATGCTGCTTATAGTGGCCTGAGGGATTCCAAGTTTCTTCAATTTCTCACTCAGAACGTTAAGTGAATGAGACAGGCCAAGTTCATGAGCAATTTGAAAGTCCTCAATAATGGTTTGTATGGTGCTTGCCGGTAAGAGTAGCTTAGATTGCAATTTCAAATAGAAAAGTGTAAGGTTATGTAAAAAAAGGGTTTCGTCCACAGCTAATGGCACTTCTGGTTCATCATGTTCACCAGCAGCTTCTGAATACGTCTGACTGGGTTCTGGCAATGACTCTGTAGACTTGTCTAGTACCAAGTCATCTAAAACTGAATCCTTGTGTTTCCTGGAAATATGTGAAGCAAAAGTCATTACGTTTGTGAACCTGCAATCACAACCTCTAAATGGACATGGCGATTCCATTCCTCCCTTTATGTGTGTCTTCAAATGCTTGATAAGAGAGGCTAAAGTGTCACACTTAAATGCACAAGCCTCAAGCACACATTTCAAGGATGTGTCAGGTGGTAGAGCTGATCTAGGTCTAGGCGGCTGACCAGCTTGCAGGTAGCACCTATGCAGCCTATATATATGAGATCTCAGTGCTGCGTGTTTTCTGAACCTCTGTGAGCAGTCAGGTACCCCGCACTGATAATGATAATTGGGGGCGTTACTGTGGAGCTGCGCGTGCTGGACAAAGGTATGCACACTCTCAGACACATGCTGACATCGAATATATATATTTTTACAGTGGAACATTGTTGTGCGTGCCATAGTTACCTACCCAATCATTACATCTGCCTCACACTGAACACTGGTTAGCCTGGCTGCCTCACTGAACAAGATGCCACTGAACAGGATACTGTATGTTAAAGACCTCTCTGATGACCTAGAAAAAAGGAAACCAGAGAAAGGAGAGATTACAGTTTGCATGCAGATTATGAACGTATACTATAGGCTAATCTCAGGTGTACTGCACAGGAAACAAATATAGTCTATAAACTACGATCTGTGTTGCATATAGGCCTACCTATACAACCAGGAAGCAATCCGTGCATGGATCTGGGGAGAGGTTGAACCCGTCAGTGCAGATTACTGTCCTGTACGCCTTGTCGGCCGGGAGATTCAGGCAGGCAATCAGTAGGCAGGCCCTAGGACAAGGGAGGGAGGCAGTAAGAAAAAAAACACAGGGAACGACGCATAAATTCATGTCAAACAGTACTGGATGAGGTGATTAATCTCAGGTGTACTGCACAGGAAACAAATATAGTCTATAAATTAGTATTGTTGTGAAGGGCCAGATTAAACCGAATATATATATTTATTTATATATATATATTTAATTGTATTTGTATATTCTCTAATATTCCCTGATATCCCTTGTATATTCCTTGTACAATATGCATTGAATATCCATTCTAGCCTACTGAACATCCCATAATAGTCTCCATTTTACTATTGGTCGAGACCTTGGTGCCAGGCTGCCATACCCCTCAGACCCAGTTCAAACGTACCGCTCCACATGTACGAACAAGTCCTAGTTCCGCGTAGGAATTTGGCTACCGCACCACTAATGGGACTATTTGTTCATAGTGCGTATATATACTGCGCTACTAAAGTAGGACTTTCTTTTCAGTCCAGTTTCTTACCCTCCAATAGAGTCACAGACGTAAAGCCTCCCCGCGACGCCACGTGTGGGAGTAAGGCCAAGTTCGGCCTACCATCGGTATTGAGACATCGTGTATATTAATATTTGAATAGTCATATTTGGCACTATATCGTCGAGTTGGACGTAGTCTATTAAGCTAATAATAGTCTGTTAATATATAGTGCTTAGTGCGGTGAGAATACTACCGTAGTCAGTACCCCATCGTTTCGGGCAGAGAACTGGCTGCTTACCCAGGGTGGTTGACCCTATGTGAAGCTGCACCCGAGGAGCCCCAGAGCCGACGAGCGAGTGGACCTGTATACCGGATTATTCTACCGACGACAGCCCGCCTTCCCAGGCACGGATTATGCTTTGGATACTTTGATTATTCCATGGATAAAGACCCCCGACACTGCCGTGTGTTGGAACCCCCCCCCCTGGAGAGGACGCAAGGTGAGGAGACGCTCTGCAAGACGAGGTCGCTTCACGTCTCTCCCCCGTGGACCGGAGAGAGCCGGCCCACAAAGAGTCCACCTGCTTTCATCTGTGGTCCAAGGATCGCCGGCGCATTGAACGGCACTACAGTGGGTTCACCTGGGATACCCTTGGCCGGACGAGGCAGCCGGATTCTACCCCCCCCCCCCCTCCTACTCCTGTCGGCTTACAAGCGACCGGATTAACCCCCTCTAGTGTATCTAGTATAATCATTAAAGTATCATTGCTGTTATTCCTTAACTATTCCAGGTCGTATATTTACCACCTGCGCCTTCAGAGATTGGACATTCTCTATTGATATACCGACGAATACTCCTTGCCATAAAAGTGCATACTATTTCAATTCATAAATGTAATTAAGTGATTAAGTGCTTATTCTACACACCATCGCTGTGTAGAAAATAAAGACCTGTTTCTAATTCGTACATTTGTGTTGGATCCGTTTCATCTACGTGAGAGTGTTCATGATAATATATTTATGCCGTGTACTGGGTGGCCGAATATTAAGTACAAAGGTAGTGGTAGTAAGTATCATATCTAGTAATACAGTCAGGGAATTGTACCCCTCAGTTACAATTGGTCCTTCGAGCCGGATGGTAATTAGTGTAATATTAATATAGTGTTATTAATATTGAAATGGCCTATGATGAACACTCCACGAAACGATCCTCCTAACCAACGCCCGCAGCGCGAACGACGGCTCCCTCAGTACTTAGAGGCTTACGCTGTCAGTCAACAACCTAGTCTTCTACTAACAGTAAACGCGGTAAAACTAGAAAGTAAAAATATGTCTAACCCCAACGCCCAGACTACCCCGACCATAGAGGCCCCTACGGGCTCTAATGTAACTGACCAAGTTCACGGTGGGGACCAGTGGGAACCAGACATGACTTCACACCCCGCCAGTACTGAAGAAGTAGTCCCCGATGAGTCCCGGGAGGAATACAACGCTACCGAGAGAGAACTCGGCACGGAAGAGGACGGGGAGAGCACCGTGGAGATAGAACTCCAAGGCTCCGCAAGGAGTACCCCGAGGGAAGGCTCCCCTATACAACCGCCTTCTCCCAGCGAGGCAGAGAGGACCCTACAGCAGGCCTTCCTCATCAGCCTGAACGCCGCTGCTGAACGCGACCGACTGCAGATCCAGCAGCGAAGCGAACACGAGCAGATACGTCTAGAAATAAGACGCATTCAGATGGAAGAGAATGTGGCCCGAGAACGAGCCGGTGCTCAACGGGACGCAGCGCGCGACAGACAGCAGTTGCAACTAATAGAACAGCTGATCAGACGGACAACACCCTCTCCCTCCGCCAGAGGCTCCAGGAACTCGTCTAGACACACCTCCAGGGCGGCATCCCCTAGCCGAGTAAACAACCCTGAACTTGACCAACAGACGAGGTCTATACCCCCCACAGACCACCTCCCCCCACCGGTCCAAGCGAGACCTAGCAACCGGGAAGGAGCAGCATATCCTGTGGAGAGGCTAAACCAGAGACTACAAGCACTGGATGACCTAACTGAAGACGAAGAGGAAGAGGAGGAGAACCACGCCCGAAGACAGCACAGTACTCTACCGGACCAGGAGGCCCGGTACAGCCCAGGCTATACTCCCGCGGAGCTGCGCTACAGACCCCCGACTCTATACCTGGGTGAGCACGACGCACGACCCGCACCGAGGAACAGCACCTGGACAAGCGGGCCATGGTACACTGCCGGTACCAGCCCATACCAAGGAGCGGGAGGAGACTCGCCTAGGAGGCCTCTCCCCCAACGCTCGCCGATGTATCCACAGTCAGCGT
Organism: Notolepis coatsorum; assembly: GCF_963971535.1. Taxonomy (NCBI): domain Eukaryota; kingdom Metazoa; phylum Chordata; class Actinopteri; order Aulopiformes; family Paralepididae; genus Notolepis; species Notolepis coatsorum. The sequence continues at coordinate 106,099,447 of NC_140171.1, forward strand.
CATACATTGGCACGCCTATGGTACCCGACTTCACCCAAGAGAACCGGGCCCAGTATACAGAACTCCGCATGTGTCTGGAGACCATGTTGGTGGATGTATTGGATGAACGCCACAAATACGCCATCCTACTGAAGCACTTAAAGGTACCCCGCGCACATAATATAGCGCTCGCCTACGCGACTTCCACCACCCCATACACAGCAGCGCTGGTAGCATTGGACCAGAGGTATGGGCGCATATGGGATTACGTGATCCAGGAGATCCGACACATCGACCGCTTACCCCCAGCAATAGACAATCGAGCACTGGACGACCTGTCCATCAGAGTGCAGTCCCTGGTAGGGATGTTGGGAGCGCAAAGAGAGAAGGGGAGGCATGAACTTTACGCCAACTCAAATGTGGAAAGGATCCTGGAGAAGCTGCCGCCCGCTCGTCAGGAGCGCTTTAGGCGGCAGAGGGACCACAGAGACCCGAATGGCCCCGAACCGAACCTCCTCGATCTAGCAGACTTCCTGGCGAGAGAAGTCAGCAGCCTACGGCTAGATACATTCGGACGGAGCACCCCTGGCTCCAGAGAAGGAACCAGACGACTAAATGATGGAAGAAGATCGGTGACTGTGATGCACCAATCGGAGTCAGTACCGAGCAGCAGGAGCCACAGTACCCCCTCCAGAACGGAGAAGTGGAAGATAGTGTGCCCCTACTGTGAGAAAGAACACTGGCTAGCGCAATGTGACTCCTTCCCCAAGCTGAACGCGGAGGAAGCAGGTCAATGGATAAAGTCCAACAAGCGCTGTTTCCGCTGTGCGCGCTCACACATGGCAGCCGAATGCCGCTTAAAGAAAAGGTGCACCAAGTGCGATGGAGCCCATCTGGACATACTTCACGACAGTAACAGACGGCGCCCTTCACCTGCACCATCCAGCCGCAAAGCGAGCGTCATGTACATCGATCCCGCCAGCAGCAGTGGAGCCCGAGTACTCATAAAAGTAGTGCGTGTGACACTAAGCTACCAGAATAAAGTCCTGGACACTTACGCCGTCCTCGATGACGGGTCAGAGAAGACCCTGCTGCTCGCCTCCGCTGCGGCCCAGCTAGGGCTGCGGGGAAGCGAAACCCAAATGACAATTCGGACAATAAGACGAGATTTGAAGACGATAAAGGGCGAGAATGTCTCATTCTCTATCGCAGCAAGAGGCCAGCCTGAGCGACGGTACCAGATTGCAGACGCTTTCACCAGCCAAGAAATAGGACTGTCGCGGTACACATACCCCGTCGCCAAGCTGATGGAGAAATATGCACATCTGCGCAAGTTACCGATCCCGCTCATAGACAATGCTATGCCGACCCTGTTGATAGGCTCCGACCATGCAGACCTCATTGTCCCGATAGACCGGGTTCATACCGGACCCCGAGGCTGCCCTGCAGCAGTCGAGACCCGTTTGGGATGGACTCTCCAAGGCCCGCTCGCCAAATCTCTCAACCGAAGTACAGCCACTAGATGTCTCCACTCCCGAGTCACAGAGGGAGAAACCGCACTCCTGCAACACGTAGAGCGGCTATGGACCTTGGAACAAATGCCCTTTAAGAACGGAAAGAAAGACATTCGCTCTAAAGATGACATTTACGCCATTCACCTCCTCGAGACAGGGACCAAGAGAGTCCCGGTCAACGGCGTGTTGAGATACGCCACGCCACTCCTGCGGCGAGAAGGAATGCCTACTTTCCACGCCAAGACAGACGCCACAGAACGGTACCTGCTGAACACGGAGCGGCGCTTAGCCAAGAACCCCGCCCAAGAGAGTGTATACCGCGCTGAGATTGAGAAGCTCATCACAGCGGGACACGTCACAAAGATGGACATTAAAGAGGCTGACCAGACCACTGAATCGTGGTACGTGCCCCACCACAAGGTCCATCACAACGGTAAAGACCGCATAGTATTTAACTGCAGCTACCAGATCGGATCCCAAAATCTGAATAAAGAGTTACTGCCCGGTCCCACATTCGGCCCCTCCCTACTCGGCGTTCTACTCCGCTTCCGCCAGGAAAGGGTGGCCATCAGCGGGGACATTAAAGGAATGTTCCTGCAGGTGAGATTAGTAGAGGCGGACAAGCCCCTGTTACGGTTCCTATGGAGAGAGAAGCCAGGAGATGAGCACCCAGCCATCTACCAATGGGAAGTCCTCCCCTTCGGAACGACGTGCAGCCCCTGCTGTGCGACATTTGCACTACAGAAACATGTAGCAGAGGACCCAGCAGCGGACGAAGAGGTCCGACACAGCGTAAAGAACAGCTTCTACGTAGACAACTGTCTACAAAGCCTTTCAACCCAGGAAGAAGCCGAGGCTCTCCTGATTAAACTCCGCGCCTCATTGATCAAAGGCGGCTTTGATCTCAGGCAGTGGGCCAGCAGCGATCCGCAAGTACTGCGCAGCCTCTCCTCCGAGGACAAGGCAGCCAGCAGCGAGACCTGGATGGCTACAATCCCGGGAGAAGCCCAGGAGATGACCCTGGGATTGGTGTGGCGATTCAAAACAGATTCGCTTCACTACAGACACAAGCCCCTGACTACGGAGCAGGGAAGGCCGGCGGCGGCGCCGACCACCAGACGGAGTGTGTACACAACACTCGCCCGACAATATGACCCGCTAGGATGTATTCTACCGTACACCACCAGGGCAAAAATGATTGTACGAGCATTGTGGGACAAGGACCAGGGCTGGGACGACCCCATTCCCGCACACCTTGCATCCACCTGGAGAGAGTGGGAGATGGAGCTCCACTCACTCCCAGGCGTTAATATGCGCCGAAGCTACTTCCCACCCACGGTGAGGCCAGAGACATGTAAAATGGACTTACACGTCTTCAGTGACGCCTCAGAGGTCGCATACGGATCAGTAGCCTACTTGCGGGCCCAAGACCAGGGGGGAGAGATCTACACAGCATTTGTCCTCGCCCGCTCGAGAATAGCCCCACGCAAGCAACAATCTATCCCACGTCTAGAGCTCTGCGCAGCCCTAGCCGGAGCGCACCTAGCCACGCTCATCCAACGTGAGCTCACCATACCAGTGTCTAGAACAATCCTGTGGTCAGATTCCACGACGGTACTCGCCTGGATCAAATCGGACTCATGCAAGTACAAAGTCTTCGTGGGAGTCAGAGTCACCGAGATTCAAGACTTAACCGAAGAGTTAACCGGAGAAACAGAGTGGCGCTACGTTGATACAAAACAGAACCCAGCTGACGTCATCACCCGGGGGATGCCCCTGGATGACCTCACCCGTCGCAATGTCTACAGTGACGGCCCCGCATTCCTAAGACTCCCGGAAGGACAGTGGCCCATGCCTATCCCGAGGGAAGCAAGTCCAGAGGAGGTGGAAATTAAGAAGTCTGTGTTCTGTGGATTGAGCACCGTAGCCTCCACCGACCCTAACATAGACGATTGCACGTCCATAGAGAGTGCACAACAAAGAACATTCCTGCGGTACCACCCGGAGTGCAAGTCCCCCGCTGATATGTCAGCAGCTAACTACGAGGAAGCAGAATTGCTTCTACTGCAGCGAGCCCAGAGAGACTCGTTCCCCGATGAATTGGCCTGTCTACAGGGACGAAAGCCCGTCCCATCCGACAGCAGATTAATTCACCTGGCCCCCGAGAGCGACGCTCACACCCTCATCAGAGTGGGTGGTCGCCTACGCAGAACCCCCAATCTACCGGATGACATTAAATACCCGATCGTATTGAACAGCCGACACAAGGTCACAGAGCTGATTATAAAGAAATACGATGAGGATGTACATCACGCAGGAGCAGAAAGAGTCTTCGCGGAAATCAGACGTCGTTACTGGATCCTACAAGGAAGAGAGGCGGTACGACGCTTCCAGCGAACATGTCTAGACTGCCGCAAGTGGCGCGCGCAGCCCAGCATACCAAGGATGGCTGACCTTCCTCCATGTCGCCTCCGAATCGGTGACAAGCCATTCCACTCAACGGGTATGGACTGCTTTGGCCCGCTGCACATAAAGAAAGGAAGAGGAACCGAGAAGCGGTGGGGTATTGTATTCAAATGCATGACCACCAGAGCGATACACATCGAGCTTCTCCCGACCATGAGCACAGACTCATTCCTTATGGCCTTCCGTAGATTCACATCACGGAAAGGAAGACCGTCTACCCTATTGTCCGATCATGGGACAAACTTCAAAGGCGGCGAAAGAGAGCTGAGAGAGAGCTTCCAAGCTATGGGCCCAGAACTTAAGACCCACCTCGCTCCAGCACAGGTTGATTTCCAATTCAACCCCCCAAACGCACCCCACTTCGGTGGCACTTGGGAACGAGAAGTGCGCTCCATAAAGACAGCCCTGTACGCAGTACTTGGGGCCCAGACTGTGGCGGAAGAAGTCCTAATGACAGTCCTCACGGAGATTGAGGGAGTACTTAACTCGAAGCCCCTCGGATATGTCTCCAGTGATGTGGCGGATATCGACCCAGTTACCCCCAACACACTCCTGATGGGGCGGCTAGATCCTGCATTACCACAGACAATGTACCGGCCTGAAGAAGCGAACGGCCGACGAATGTGGAGGTACAGCCAAGTATTAGCCGACAAGTTTTGGAACAGTTTCCTACTGCACTACCTACCGTCTCTACAGACCCGCCAGAAGTGGGTAAAGGAGAGAGACAATTTGACAGAAGGAACAGTCGTCATGATTATTGATCAATCACTGCCCAGAGCTATGTGGCCGGCCGGCCGCGTAAGCAAAGTGATCACCGGTGCCGACGGCAAGGTCCGAGCAGCTGAAGTGCTCGTCCAGGGTCGCACTTACACCCGTCCCGTGGCAGGGCTCATAGAACTGCCTCGACTCCCAGACACAATCGATGATGACCATGACCCTACAACCCTATGACTTTGTGAAGTTGACTGACCCCTACAGCAAACCCTTATGTGTAAATAGACAACGCGATTAATCTGTCTCTGTTTAACTGATTAGGTCTGGGACCTATTCAGGGGGTGGCTGTTGTGAAGGGCCAGATTAAACCGAATATATATATTTATTTATATATATATATTTAATTGTATTTGTATATTCTCTAATATTCCCTGATATCCCTTGTATATTCCTTGTACAATATGCATTGAATATCCATTCTAGCCTACTGAACATCCCATAATAGTCTCCATTTTACTATTGGTCGAGACCTTGGTGCCAGGCTGCCATACCCCTCAGACCCAGTTCAAACGTACCGCTCCACATGTACGAACAAGTCCTAGTTCCGCGTAGGAATTTGGCTACCGCACCACTAATGGGACTATTTGTTCATAGTGCGTATATATACTGCACTACTAAAGTAGGACTTTCTTTTCAGTCCAGTTTCTTACCCTCCAATAGAGTCACAGACGTAAAGCCTCCCCGCGACGCCACGTGTGGGAGTAAGGCCAAGTTCGGCCTACCATCGGTATTGAGACATCGTGTATATTAATATTTGAATAGTCATATTTGGCACTATATCGTCGAGTTGGACGTAGTCTATTAAGCTAATAATAGTCTGTTAATATATAGTGCTTAGTGCGGTGAGAATACTACCGTAGTCAGTACCCCATCGTTTCGGGCAGAGAACTGGCTGCTTACCCAGGGTGGTTGACCCTATGTGAAGCTGCACCCGAGGAGCCCCAGAGCCGACGAGCGAGTGGACCTGTATACCGGATTATTCTACCGACGACAGCCCGCCTTCCCAGGCACGGATTATGCTTTGGATACTTTGATTATTCCATGGATAAAGACCCCCGACACTGCCGTGTGTTGGAACCCCCCCCCCCTGGAGAGGACGCAAGGTGAGGAGACGCTCTGCAAGACGAGGTCGCTTCACGTCTCTCCCCCGTGGACCGGAGAGAGCCGGCCCACAAAGAGTCCACCTGCTTTCATCTGTGGTCCAAGGATCGCCGGCGCATTGAACGGCACTACAGTGGGTTCACCTGGGATACCCTTGGCCGGACGAGGCAGCCGGATTCTACCCCCCCCCCCCTCCTACTCCTGTCGGCTTACAAGCGACCGGATTAACCCCCTCTAGTGTATCTAGTATAATCATTAAAGTATCATTGCTGTTATTCCTTAACTATTCCAGGTCGTATATTTACCACCTGCGCCTTCAGAGATTGGACATTCTCTATTGATATACCGACGAATACTCCTTGCCATAAAAGTGCATACTATTTCAATTCATAAATGTAATTAAGTGATTAAGTGCTTATTCTACACACCATCGCTGTGTAGAAAATAAAGACCTGTTTCTAATTCGTACATTTGTGTTGGATCCGTTTCATCTACGTGAGAGTGTTCATGATAATATATTTATGCCGTGTACTGGGTGGCCGAATATTAAGTACAAAGGTAGTGGTAGTAAGTATCATATCTAGTAATACAGTCAGGGAATTGTACCCCTCAGTTACAAGTATTGTTTGTCTAGCAGTGTCGAGCTTGAGTGTTATACTCTGAGTACATACTGTAGTATAGACAGCATAGTTGGTGGTAGTATAGACATGGTAGCATAATAGTAAAATTCAGTAAGACAGTTATTATTAGTTAAAATTCTGATATTGAAGAAGTTTTGGTTGATAAAGTGGGCAGTTTATCCTGTGCTGAAAAGTCTCCATTCCAATAGAGAGAGTATATATTTTAGTGTTTATTTGATTGATTTGGCCTTTTATTTATTACGTTTCCACAGTTATTTCCTCATACTTTATTAACATTTTGTACATAATACAAGTTCATGTTAAAATGATGACACAAAAAGCCAGACCGAGGGCTTGTTTCATAAACAATCAAACTGAACTTTTTTTTGCCTGCCTACTGTATTTGTTTGGTGGAAACCTGATCATAAAGTAAAGTAAAAAAAAAAGAAAAAGTAGTGTGCTATTTTTGTAGTGTAGCTTGCTACATTTATCTGGGGATAGCTTCCATTGTAGTTGAGCTATATTTAATCGAGAGTAACTAGTGTAGCTTACTACATTTTCCAAGTAGCTTGCCCATCACTGGCTAAATGCTGCATGTAGCTAGTTAGCTGAACTGAAGCTATATAGGTAGCCAGGTAGCTAAATGGCTGGCTATACCTATATAGCTCCAGTTCAGAACAACACTTTTTCACTGGTAGTTTGTGGAAATGAACCAACTTTCCTCTCTTTCACATGGTAAAATTAGTTTGAACAGCCAGGAGCAATACAAAAAAAAACACAGTGGTCCCGTTGTTTGGTAGGCAACGTTGCATTACCCAGCAGAGGCCAGACATAGCTAACAGCTAACATAGCTAAATTAGCAGCAGGCACGCATAACGTGTAAAAACGCATAACCATGTAAAAAACGAACACAGCACTACTCCGCTGGCGTTTGCAATCGAAATCATAGATACAGAATAATATCCACCATCGACTTTATCATGCACTACTCACGTTTTATTGTCGATTAACGATGCAGAGACACAGCACACGCTGATACAACAATGGAGGAAGGTTGCAGGTACATTCTGGGAGGCGGGGTACAGGTGTAGTGCATTCTGGGAGGCGCCCGCCCAGGAAGCTGGTGTGTGTGCAGGCAGCCTAGACAAGTCTCAACATGTCTCCTAATCATGCATTATATAGTGGCCCCCAATACGCAGGTGCAGAACGGGTACTGATTGATTGATTGATTGATTGATTGAAAACTTTATTAACAGATTGCAGAATGGGTACAATACAGTACAGCTCAATACACACAATTGTTAAGGGGATGCAGACCAGAGAAAGACTTTCGTCTTGTTTACATCAGGGTCCCCCATTTTCAATTCATCAGGACATACATCGTCATCATCATTTATTTATTCGTACATGGAATTACCACAGTCCAACAGTACATATTCATATAATTCACCAAATACCATGGCCGAAAGGAACAGGAAGAAGAAAAAATCTTATATATACCTGCCCCTACACACACACAACACACCAATAGACTTATTGTGTAAAACAAACAGAATATGCATTTTGCAAAAATGGAAACATCAACACAACCAAATTAAATCAACATAAATAAACCCATTTTGTGTATCTATCAGCAAACTACATATTTCGGTTCATTCATTTACACACACACACACACACACACACACACACACACACACACACACACACACACACACACACACACACACACACACACACACACATACATGACATACAGATAGACAGTACTGCTACATCTATACATTTATGAAACCGTACATTAGGTGGGGTGGGGTGGGGGGGGCTGTACATTGGAGGTGGTTGGGTGGGTGGGGTGGGGGGGATGGGTAGGTTGGGTATAGGAGGGGTGGGTGGACACTGTACAACTGTATACAAGCACATTGGAATATTGACAAAACCATGTTTGGTAATTTACTGTACATTGGAGGGGGTTGGGTTAGGACATTTACAGGGGCCAGTTTCGAATTGCAGTCTCCCGTATAGGTGTTCTTTGAGAGTGGTTTTGAAAGTGGGTAGTGATTCACATTCCTTTACAGCTTTGGGTAGGGCGTTCCACATTGATGTGGCATAATTGCGAAACGTGTTTAGTCCCTGATTGAGCCGAATCTGGGTACCAGGCCCATTGCATGTTGCTGTACTCTGTCGTCTCTAAGCCATCCTAGGTTGTCAAAGTGGGCAGGGGTGAGGTGGGTTCTAGGAGTAAGGTCAAGCATGTAGTCTGACCAGTTTGTTTTGAGATGTTTGTGTAGCAGGGTGGATTATCCCTATGAGAGTAGATGTACACTTTCACCAGGTAGGGGGAACGCAGCATGCAGATCTGAGTCCAACTGAATCCCTGACTTTAGTGCAGGAGTAGAGTGGAGCTTTAGCAGAGTGGTGGATGGGGCCTATAGGATTTACTAACCTAGGGGTAGTGAGCTGGTCCTTCTTGCCCTCCAGGGCGACTCGCAGTAATTCCCCACACACCCACACTTCTCCTAATACTACCCGCACCCTCCCACACCCGGTGGTAGTAGTGATAGATGATATACTTTCTCCCCAAAGCAGTACCTTTCCTTGCTGATGAGCAGAGACCTGTCCCAATGATATAGGCTCCCCTGTTAGGGAAGTTTAGGCTGCAGAGGACTATGATGGTCCAGTTCTACACTGCCATCATCCAGTCCATCCTCACCCTCTCCATCATCACCTGGTTCCCTGCAGCCACGGTCAGGGACAAGGCCAAGCTGCAGCGGGTGATACGATCAGCGGAGAGTGTGATCGGCTGCCCCCTTCCCTCCCTCGAGTCCCTACATTCCTCCAGGGCCTTGAGGAGGGCGAGGAAGATCATGGCAGACCCCGCCCACCCGGGTCACGACCTCTTCACCATGCTTTTCACCCTAGCAACCACCTAGAAACACCCTAGCAACCACATATAACACCCTAGCAACCACCTAGAAACACCCTAGCAACCACTTATAACACCCTAGCAACCACCTAGAAACACCCTAGCAACCACATATAACACCCTAGCTGTCACGTACGTGGGTTGTTCATTATCATTATTGCCATATATTTTAACACCATGTAACATCATGGTAATATATTATTTGTGTTGTCTGTTATGTGTGGTGTTGTGTCATCTCCTAATTGCTGTTTCTATTCACAGATGCCACTCATCTCCCTGATTGGATTGGTTGCATCTGACTGGTGCACCTTGGAACAGGCAGTGGAGATGGGTGGTTAATAGAGTGGAGATGACACACATCGGGGCGCCTCACTCTGTCAGTTGTCACTGATCAGAGATTTGTGAGGTTGCCATTGATTGACCACTGTGTGTGGATACCTTGTGCTTTTGTTTGCCACTGTGTGTGGACTTACCAGTAGCCAGATAATAGGTATTGTGTTGTGGGTAGAGCTGCCGCGGTATTGATGTTTTCCTTACCGCACACATTTGCAAAATATTTCCTACCGCCGCGGTTATTACCGCACACACACACACACAAAAAAAAAGTTTGAATCCATTTTTTTTGTAGTCTACTCTTTATAGCATATAGCCTGCCTCTAGTCTAAATGTCTATCTTTAGAGGATGACTTTGCAGCATGAATATTGTTTGGGATTCGGCATGCACGCATTCGTTATTAAAAGTGAAACACGGATTCGAAGTCTCCCCTCGGTGTCGCGAGCAGGGGTGGTAGCGGCGCGCCCGCCGGTTACCCCCCCGACCCTTTCTTCTTCTTATTATTATAACGTTACTACTTATGATTACAAAGGCATTCGATTTGTGGCATTAACGTTAGTATAGTTACACGTTCGTATTTACCGGACCATAGCAAGGCAAGCGTTACTCAATTAATATCTAAGTTCCTTTCTTTGCTCAGAGCGTGCCGAGTTGTACCCATTCTGCGGTCTGTTAATAAAGTTTTCAATCAGACAAGTGTATAGAGCGAAGGGCTTTTATTATAACATTTCGTTGCAGTAAAATCATTATGCCTCGTTCCCTGAGGAGCGACGGCGTCGGTAATCCACTCCGGTCTCCGGTGGGAGCTAACGTACTATTAGCCGTGTTGTGACTGAGCTCTGATCAATGGCTCATGGCTGAGATTCAGGAAGTAAAAGCACTGCAAGATGCTTCAGCATGTGACGCGTATCTCTTCTGACCAATCAGTGGTCTGCAGTGTTTCATGTGACTTTTCTGGTACCCAATAGGGTCGCTTGGAATCTCGACAGAGAAGTAGGGTATATCTGCAGAGCCGCAAGACCAACGAGAGCGTAATAATAATAATAATATAATAAAAAACAGCGGTGATGCCGGTATTCAGCCCAACACTGCGGTGGGCATGATGTAACAGCGATACCGCGGTAATACCGATCTATCGGAGTTGCTCTGGTACTAAGTATATACTATATCTTATATTATGTTATATCATATGGTATTATATATATATTAGTAGTATTCTCCTATACCTCACTTTGTCTGTGGATCAACGTCTTGTGTTCACTTTATTACCTGCTCGGGACCTTGCTTTAAAAGCACTACTGGACGGGCTGGTTTTCACATACAGCCCGTGCCAGCTTATTCTATATTGTCTTGTGACATTGCTATGTGACATGGGGGCTCGTCCGGGATGGGGTGTAAGGGAGCTAAAGGAACCCCCTGATTTGGCTTACCCACAATTTGACATGTACTACAAGTACTACAAAATTTTACCACATCGGCCTTCAGACCGGGCCAAAAGAAATTTTGCAGTATTCTGTCATAAGTCTTTGAAATACCCAAATGACCAGACCAAATATGTTCATGAGCTAACATCAAAACGTGAAGTCTACACTCCACTGGTAATACAACCTGGTGCACTACATTCCAGGCATTCCCACACTCTAAGCCTGTCACACCTGGCCTAGCTACCCAAGTTCGCATCAACACCCCTTCCTCCATTAAGAAGGTGTGTTTCCTACTATCAGTAGTGCTGGCTACTGCCGCAAAACAACTTGTTAGGGAGGAATCATTTTTCTGAGCGGCAATCAACGCTTGACGCGTTAGAGGCAACAGCACGTCGGAAAACTTGGGATTTACCAGTTTCCCCTGAACGCTACTCACACCCCTTTTTATCTCGTCACTAGACGGCCACCTGTCCTCAGCGAGCGCCTCGCCACAGATGGAGTCACGCAGCGTCACCGCCTGCCCTCGTCTCGCCTGAGCCCTAGTCACAGCACAGACAGGAAAAACATTTGGGTGACTTTTGACCAACGCATCGCACAAAAACTCAGACACTGGGGCATCCACCATCTCTAGGAATGGAATCACCTTCCCCCCAGCTATATCATTCCCCATGATAAAATCAATTCCGGCTACCGGAAAAGAGGAACGAACCGCCACGGGAAAACAACCTGTGACTAGTTTTGATGTCACATGTATCATATGTAACGGAGCGGGTATGTAACCCATTTCTATCCCGCGCACAATAGCACTTGAGTTACAAGACGACTCCTCATTTAACGGCAATACATCCGCCAGCATAAAGGACTGTGAACCACCTGTATCACGAAGGATCCTCACCTCGCGCTGGTCACAGACTTTACCCGACAGTGACACAAAACCAGTAGACATAAAAGGATCAAAACAACTGTCTGGTTTCTCCCGCTCTGGGCGTGAGACAGTGCTAATCAACCCCACCCCCTTTGGTTTCTGAGCTGGCCTTTTAGTATCTTGCCGATCGCGCACAAATGCATAACAGTCCGCCACCAAATGACCTGGCTTCTTACAATAATTACAATGTCTTTTTTCAGACGGAGGCAAGCGTGGCCGATACGCACGCTCGCCATTTCCCCGAAATGGTAATTCCCGAGAGGGAAACGCACCGTTTTTAACACACACAGTATCGTTACGCACCGAAGCATGTTTGTGCGTCAACGCCAATTCATCCGCCAAAACAGCAGCGTCTTGGAGAGTAGACACTTTCTGTTCATTCAGATACAGTTCGGTTCGTTCGGGCATACAGAGTTTAAATTGTTCCATGAGTACTAACTCGCTCATGGCTGCAAGATCCTGCACCTTACTCGCCACGCACCATCGTTCAAAAATATTCCTCTGTTCACGGGAGAAATCAGTATTTGTTTGAGAAGGGGATTTTCTGAGCGAGCGAAAACGCTGTCTATATGCTTCGGGAACCAACTCATACACACGTAAAACAGCATTCTTCACCCGCTCATAATTTTGACTGTCAGCCATAGTTAACGACACAACCGCCGCACTGGCTTTGCCAGTGAGCCTGGTCTGAAGTAAAATTACCCACATATCCTCCGGCCAATGCAGAGCCTGTGCAATACGCTCAAAAGCAGAAAAATAAGCCTCTACTTTTGATTCTCGGAACATGGGTACCAGATTAACGTGCTGGCCGATATTGAAGTGAGCCGGGGAAACCCCAGCTGGAGAGGAGGTAGCACTACCACTACCAGCTCCAGCCTCCAACCTCAGCCTCTCTATGGCCAGTTGAAGTTCCCTGTCTTTTTCCTCCTTTCTCTCCACTCTGTCCCTCTCGTCCTTTCTCTCCTCTCTATCTTGTACAGCTGCTCTCTCTTCTCTGTCTCGTACAGCTGCTCTGTCCTCTCTGTCTCTCTCTCTCTCTTCCCTGTCTCGCTCCTCCCTGCGCAAAAGCGCTCTCTCCTCCATCTGGAGACGGGCAAAACGCAGACTAGAGCGCGTATGGCCAGAAGACGTGGATCCTTTATCTGAATCGCCCGCGCCCTCACTTTCAGCCCTGGGCGTACTACCATTCTTCCTAATAGCACCACCCCCCGGGTTAAGATCACGCAAGGGAGAGTCAACCCATTCGCCAGTGTTTTCAACCTCCTGGTCACTATGACTCACTACTCCCCGAGCCGTGCTGAACACCTGTTGCTCCACCAACCCCGCTATTACAGCCGCCTTCATATCAGCTTTGGACTGGGAACTTTGCACTGTAATATTATAATGCTTAGCAATAAGGCATAATTCCGCCTTAGTGCAACCTTCCACCTGATCCTCTGTTGGATCCGCCACGAAGACTTCAAAAACAAACGCAGACGCAGCCATAATATGTCTTTATGCGTGACTATGACACACCCAAAAATATATATATATAACGTCCTCACTTAGCCAACCATGACCGTGCGCAATAATAATAGACACATTCGCATTTTATACCTCTTAACCAAAACAATCCAACTGAGCACATCTACCAAATAAAAACAATAACAAATGTTCCTAACCACTCAACTAGGAGTCACCTGTGTCACTCTAGCCTATCCCAGCTAAACTACTCCCATACCGGGATGAAGGCTACACATATCTTCAGTCGCTTACCGATTTCATTGCGCGCTCCACCGGAATCACGATCGTGCCCCCCACCCTCTAGCCAAGCAGGTGACCCCCCCCTGTTACCTATGTGGTAGAAAAAAGAGATCTGGTTAAGGGCATACACGAATGGTTAATTATTATACAAAACATAGCATGGATACATAAATACTAATAAACAACAACGCCACTTTATCTGATACCATCAGCCCCTATGTCAAACGTACACCCCATTCCGGCGATAGGGGAACCTTTTGAACATGTGATCATTGACTGTGTTGGCCCCCTGCCTAAGACAAAGGCAGGTCACCAATACATGTTGACTGTTATGTGTCTTGCCACCCGTTTCCCAGAGGCGATACCTCTGAGGAAGATTACTGCCCCAGCCATTACCAAGGCATTAAATAGGTTTTTTTCGACTTACGGGTTACCAAAAACCGTGCAAAGTGATCAAGGCTCGAATTTCATGTCTAAGACCTTTAATCAATCATTACAGGCTTTGGGTATCAGTCACACGGTGTCGAGCGCGTACCATCCTGAATCGCAGGGGGCGCTAGAGCGCTGGCACCAGACGCTGAAGGCGATGCTGAAGAAGTACTGTGTTGATACGGGTTGTGGTTGGGACGAGGGTGTGCCATTTGTACTGTTTGCTATTCGGGATGCTAAACAGGAGTCATTTGGGTTTAGCCCAGCAGAGTTAGTGTTTGGTCACAGTGTGCGTGGTCCATTGAAACTGCTCAAAGAGAAGATGTTGTCTGGGTCTTCTCCTAAATCGACTGTGTTTGATTTTGTCTCCCGGTGCAAGGAGCGTCTCCGCTGTGCGTCCTCGCTGGCTAGGGAGGCCCTCGCCTCTGCCCAGGGGAGATGAAGGTGAGGTTTGACAAGAAGGCGGTGGTGCGGCAGTTCAAGGCTGGCGATGAAGTGCTGGTTTTGCTGCCCATGCCTGGGTCAGCTCTCTCTGCCCAGTTTGCAGGGCCCTATAAGGTGGAGAGGAAAGTATCAGACACCAATTATGTTATATGTACGCCCGAGAGGCGCAGGAAGACACGGTTGTGTCACATTAACATGTTGAAGAAGTATCTCACCCGTGCTGGTGAGAGTGAGCAGGAGGTGCAGTCTGGCAGCCCAGGAGCTGTGCCAGCTGTTTTGTTAACGTGTGTTAATCCCCTGCCGGACGACGATTTGAAGGCGTTGTCCGAGGGTCAGCAGACGGGGCGTTTGACTAACTCAGAGTTCATGAGTGAGGTCACTGCCCATCTGTTGTATCTGCCTGAGTCACAGAGTGATGATGTACGTCAACTGTTGTTATCCTACCCTGTGTTGTTGTCTGATGTGCCTTCCAGAACGACCGTCCTGGAGCACGATATTGATGTGGGTGGTGCGACCCCCATCAAACAACACGCATATCGGTGTCCGGTGGCAAAGAGGGAGGTAATGAGGAAGGAGGCTGAGTATCTGTTGGAACATGGGATGGCTAAGGATAGCCGTAGTCCCTGGAGCTCTCCTTGCCTTTTAGCTCCTAAGGCTGATGGGTCTCCCCGGTTCTGCACCGATTACAGGAAGGTGAACGCGGTGACGGTGCCTGACTCGTTCCCGTTGCCCAGAATGGATGACTGCATTGACAGTATTGGTCCCGCTGTATTTATTACGAAACTCGATCTCTTGAAGGGGTACTGGCAGGTTCCCCTGACAGAGCGAGCATCTGATATTTCGGCGTTCGTTACACCAGACTGTTTTTTGCAGTACACCGTCATGGCCTTCGGAATGAGGAACGCACCGGCCACGTTCCAACGTTTGATGCACATGGTGTTGGGGGGTGTGTCTAAGTGTAACGTCTATTTGGACGATGTGGTGGTGTACTCGGACACATGGGGGGAGCACATTGACAAATTGCGGGTGGTTTTTGCACGCTTGGCGGAGGCTTCGTTAACTCTGAACCTCGCCAAGTGTGAGTTTGGGAAAGCCACGGTGACGTACTTGGGGAAGCAGGTGGGTCACGGACAGGTTCGCCCGGTGGACGCTAAGGTGACAGCGATCCTGGCGTATCCGGCTCCTTCCACGAGACGCGAGCTACAGCGTTTTCTGGGGATGGCAGGGTATTACCGGTGTTTTTGTAAGAATTTTTCTGTGGTGGTGGCTTCCCTCACTTCTTTATGTAGTCCTATAGTACCTTTTGTGTGGTCCGAGGAGTGTCAGTGCGCCTTCGAGGCTGCTAAGTCTCTCCTCTGCAGTGCTCCTGTTCTGGCAGCCCCTGACTTTGCGTTACCCTTTCAGCTGGAGGTCGACGCGAGTGCTGCTGGGGCTGGAGCTGTGCTGTTGCAGGCGGGAGAGGGCGAGGTGCATCATCCGGTTTGCTACTTCTCTGTGAAGTTCAAGCTGCATCAGTTGAACTACTCGACCATCGAGAAGGAGACGCTGGCGATGCTCCTCGCTCTCCAGCACTTCGAGGTGATTTTGATTTTGACAATCCCCTGGTGTTTTTGGCGCACATGTATAACCATAACCAGCGGTTGATGCGTTGGGCCCTGTTGGTGCAGGGCTACAACATTGTCATCCGTCACAAAAAGGGGGTGGACAATGTTGTGGCCGATGCCTTATCCAGAGGGTAGGTCTTGGGGTACTGCTCTGATGTTGGTTGTATAGGTAATAATGTTTTGTTCACCCGGTGGGTTCGCTTCTAAGGGGGGAGGTGTCACGTACGTGGGTTGTTCATTATCATTATTGCCATATATTTTAACACCATGTAACATCAGGGTAATATATTATTTGTGTTGTCTGTTATGTGTGGTGTTGTGTCATCTCCTAATTGCTGTTTCTATTCACAGATGCCACTCATCTCCCTGATTGGATTGGTTGCATCTGATTGGTGCACCTTGGAACAGGCAGTGGAGATGGGTGGTTAATAGAGTGGAGATGACACACATCGGGGCGCCTCACTCTGTCAGTTGTCACTGATCAGAGATTTGTGAGGTTGCCATTGATTGACCACTGTGTGTGGATACCTTGTGCTTTTGTTTGCCACTGTGTGTGGACTTACCAGTAGCCAGATAATAGGTATTGTGTTGTGGGCCTTAGAGCCATTTGCTTTCCTGCTTGGAAGTAAGTATATATATATATATCGGAGTTGCTCTGGTACTAAGTATATACTATATCTTATATTATGTTATATCATATGGTATTATATATATATTAGTAGTATTCTCCTATACCTCACTTTGTCTGTTTTCCAATTACCCTTTTCCCTATTTGTTTACTATTTGTTTGTGGGTTGTCTTTTCCCTTTGTTGCATAATAATATCAGTGGAGGTTTCAAGCCCTACCCTGGATAATAAATATAATTTACTATTTGGATCAACGTCTTGTGTTCACTTTATTACCTGCTCGGGACCTTGCTTTAAAAGCACTACTGGACGGGCTGGTTTTCACATACAGCCCGTGCCAGCTTATTCTATATTGTCTTGTGACATTGCTACGTGACACTAGCAACCACCTAGAAACACCCTAGCAACCACTTATAACACCCTAGCAACCACCTAGAAACACCCTAGCAACCACATATAACACCCTAGCAACCACCTAGAAACACCCTAGCAACCAGCTATAACACCCTAGCAACCACCTAGAAACACCCTAGCAACCACTTATAACACCCTAGTAACCACCTAGAAACACCCTAGCAACCACCCATAACACCCTAGCAACCACCTAGAAACACCCTAGCAACCACCTAGAAACACCCTAGCAACCACATATAACACCCTAGCAACCACTTATAACACCCTAGCAACCACCTAGAAACAACCTAGCAACCATATATAACACCCTAGCAACCACCTAGAAACACCCTAGCAACCACTTATAACACCCTAGCAACCACCTAGAAACAACCTAGCAACCATATATAACACCCTAGCAACCACCTAGAAACACCCTAGCAACCACTTATAACACCCTAGCAACCACCTAGAAACACCCTAGCAACCACCCATAACACCCTAGCAACCACCTAGAAACACACTAGCAACCACTTATAACACCCTAGCAACCACCTAGAAACACCCTAGCAACCACTTATAACACCCTAGCAACCATCTAGAAACACCCTAGCAACCACATATAACACCCTAGCAACCACCTAGAAACACCCTAGCAACCACTTATAACACCCTAGCAACCACCTAGAAACACCCTAGCAACCACATATAACACCCTAGCAACCACTTATAACACCCTAGCAACCACCTAGAAACAACCTAGCAACCATATATAATACCCTAGCAACCACCTAGAAACACCCTAGCAACCACTTATAACACCCTAGCAACCACCTAGAAACAACCTAGCAACCATATATAACACCCTAGCAACCACCTAGAAACACCCTAGCAACCACTTATAACACCCTAGCAACCACCTAGAAACACCCTAGCAACCACTTATAACACCCTAGCAACCACCTAGAAACACCCTAGCAACCACCCATAACACCCTAGCAACCACCTAGAAACACCCTAGCAACCACCTAGAAACACTCTAGCAACCACTTATAACACCCTAGCAACCACCTAGAAACACCCTAGCAACCACCCATAACACCCTAGCAACCACCTAGAAACACCCTAGCAACCACCTAGAAACACCCTAGCAACCACTTATAACACCCTAGCAACCACCTAGAAACACCCTAGCAACCACTTATAACACCCTAGCAACCACCTAGAAGCACCCTAGCAACCACCCATAACACCCTAGCAACCACCTAGAAACACCCTAGCAACCACCTAGAAACACCCTAGCAACCACTTATAACACCCTAGCAACCACCTAGAAACACCCTAGCAACCACCCATAACACCCTAGCAACCACCTAGAAACACCCTAGCAACCACCTAGAAACACCCTAGCAATCACTTATAACACCCTAGCAACCACCTAGAAACACCCTAGCAACCACTTATAACACCCTAGCAACCACCTAGAAACACCCTAGCAACCACCCATAACACCCTAGCAACCACCTAGAAACACCCTAGCAACCACTTATAACACCTTATTGTGAAATAAGAATAATATAATGTGATATGTTGATATGCTATTGTGAGATTACAACATCTGATGTGATATGACAGAGAAAGACTTTTGTCTTGTTTTTTTTAATAAAATTACAATATATTATTGTGAAATAATAAATAAATTATGTGAAATATTCATATGCTACTGTGAGATTACAAAATGTGATGTGATATTACAGAGGATTTTGATTGCGGTATCTTATTGTGAAATAAGAATAATATAATGTGATATGTTGATATGCTATTGTGAGATTACAACATCTGATGTGATATTACAGAGAAAGACTTTCGTCTTGTTTTGTATAAAATTACAATATTTTATTGTGAAATAAGAATAATATAATGTGATATGTTGATATGCTACTGTGAGATTACAACACCTGATGTGATATTACAGTGGATTTTGATTGCAATATTTTATTGTGAAATAATAAATAAATTATGTTAAATATTCATATGCTACTGTGAGATTACAACATCTGATGTGATATTACAGAGGATTTTGATTGCGGTATCTTATTGTGAAATAAGAATAATATAATGTGATATGTTGATATGCTATTGTGAGATTACAACATCTGATGTGATATTACAGAGAAAGACTTTCGTCTTGTTTTGTATAAAATTACAATATTTTATTGTGAAATAAGAATAATATAATGTGATAAATTGATATGCTATTGTGAGATTACAACATCTGATGTGATATTACAGAGAAAGACTTTCGTCTTGTTTTGTATAAAATTACAATATTTTATTGTGAAATAAGAATAATATAATGTGATACATTGATATGCTATTGTGAGATTACAACATCTTATGTGATATTACAGAGAAAGACTTTCGTCTTGTTTTGTATAAAATTACAATATTTTATTGTGAAATAAGAATAATATAATGTGATAAATTGATATGCTATTGTGAGATTACAACATCTGATGTGATATTACAGAGAAACACTTTCGTCTTGTTTTGTATAAAATTACAATATCTTATTGTGAAATAAGAATAATATAATGTGATATGTTGATATGCTACTGTGAGATTACAACATCTGATGTGATATTACAGAGGATTTTGATTGCAATATTCTATTGTGAAATAATAAATAAATTATGTGAAATATTCATATGCTACTGTGAGATTACAACATCTGATGTGATATTACAGAGGGTTTTGATTGCGGTATCTTATTGTGAAATAAGAATAATATAATGTGATATGTTGATATGCTATTGTGAGATTACAACATCTGATGTGATATTACAGAGGATTTTGATTGCGGTATTTTATTGTGAAATAAGAATAATATAATGTGAAATCAAAAGATACTGTCTTTTTTACATGTATTTGTTGGGATATTACAGGAGGCCTTAATTACAATATGTTACTGTAAGATAATACTGTTAAATGTTGTGAAATGCTGGTTACTTTTTACAGTGTATATACAGTACTGCTTAAGAGGCAGAGATCAATAAGAGAAAATATATACATTCGAGGGGGAAGAAACTACATGCTATTTCTGTCTGTCATTTCAGCACTGCAGGCGCTGTCCAGCTACGGGTGCCTATTGTATTGCCATAGATAGAACAACAGTCTGAGCATGCGTAGTGAGCTGTGGCGTCATCGTTTATCTAGACCAGCGGTTCCCAAACTTTTTCGGCCGTCCACCCCCTGTCACCTCCCGACCTAGCTGACGCACCCCCCAATGGGTTTCTGTTAGAAAAAACCGTGTACAGATTTTATTTTTTATTTTATCTCTTCGCCCCGACGACTATGGATAGGGAATTTCTTTATTTAATTAAAATGTTCATAACAACATGGATGTATGTACTCTGCCAGCATGTTTAATATCCATAATACTAAAGGTTTGACTAAGATTTTTATGAAACTTTATTGAAAAAAAATATATACAATTTTCTTTTTTTAACCACCATTAGCCTTTTTATGTCACGCACCACCTAGAGGGCGCTCGCGCACCACAAGGGGTGCGCGCACCACAGTTTGGGAACCACTGATCTAGACTATGCGTTTACAGTGACTGCACGGATCAACTGAACGGATATTTTGGAAAATCTTCACTTTAAAATGCGTTTAAGAAAATCTCCGTTTATGTTCCTGAAAACACCCTTTATGTGTGGATGAAAGGCCCAATCGTGGAATAAAATGTGCGTTTGGCAAAAGATCCAGATACGTGGGGACATATACCTGGATCATAGTAGAACATCATTCTCTAATTAAATCCCCCCCCCCCCTTCTCAGGGAGTTGGTATCTTCCAGCAAGCCTCTCCTGGGCCCTCATTTATCAAATATTCTTAGAAAGTGTTCTATTTTCATACGTAAGCACAGAATTTAGAATGTGTGCACGCACAAAAAAAAACGGGATTTATCACACGTGCGTACACACAGGCATGCGATCTTCATGGGACGGGGGTGCACTACGTGCACGTCCAGATAAGTACGTTCTCAGATACATTCACACCTAACTTGTTGTGAATGACATGTGTTACATTCCATTCGTAGAGGCAATTAGGCACTGGCTGTAGTCTGTGCTCAAGCGAGGGGATATTTATGCACATTCATGGGAGCGCGCGCACGCGCCGGGAGCGCGCATGCACGTGGCGCCATTAGGTGCGTGCAATCCCAGTTGATTTCAGGAACGCACCACTGCGTACACAGGTCCTACGCACACCTGTCTTGATAAATATCACTTTGATCCTCAGCTGGAGCTCGTGCACTGTTTTAAGTATTTGCATACCAGAACCGCCCGATTAATATACGGTAATGGAACACCCCCATGAAATGTGGAAAAGTGGACTAAGCCGAGGGAAGCGTGTTATGGAGAAATACGTGACAGGCTGACAGACGTGTACACGTACGGTGATGTCGGATATGATATCTATTAACCATTGCTGCCTGGGCAGCGCAAACACTAATAAAGACCGTGCTGGAATATGACTGCCTTTTTCCGTTTTGTTCGATTAATACCCAGGGATTAAAGTTCTCCTCAATTTTATTCCAAATCGCGACGGATTTTCCGTCAATTTTCTACCTGCTGCATATGATTTCTAGAGGCATACAATCTATTTTGGTGTCAGTATTGGGTAGCCTATATAAACAATAATACGAGAGCATATACAAGAACAATGAATCTCACTGCCATGTATGATGTAGCCTATACGCCATGTGTAGCCTGCCTATAATGTGATCAATACAAACATGAACTTGAATTCCATCATGTCTGTGTGCGGGAGCTCACAAGGCTGTTGTCACAATGGGTGGTACAGTAATAACAGTCTATTACTCGATCCATCTACAATATCACGATGGACCGTGCCATGTAGCCTATGTATAGCCTGCCTATGTGATCAATAAAAACGCGAACTTGAATCCCATCATCATATTTACATAGTCTGTTCACTATGTTTATTACTTTGTTATTTCCCCCCCCTATCTATGTAAAGCGACCTTGCATGGGTCTCTTGAAAGGCGCTATATAAAATGAAGCTATTATTATTGTTGTTGTTATTATTATTATCACGTCTGTGCACGGAGCTCAGTGAAGTTTCAACGGAGCGAGGTAATCTATTCTAACCAACAAATTGAAGTAGAAAGCATTTCGTTGTGGCCAATCTTATTTGGAAACATGACACAAAATAATAGTATGTCGCTTTTTATTTGAAACAATATTTAATGTTTCAAGTTCAAGTTTCAAGTTTCTTTAATAGTTGTCATACAGAAGTACAGAATACTTTCATACAAAATGCTTCTTACTGTTTCGCTCCAGAGACTGTGCTAAGACAAGATAGTATCAAATAACATCAAATAACATAGTATAGCATGTAATTTAGAAGAAGAAAATGAGGTCACAGTGTTCGGTATAGACATATGTACAATGTTCTGAGTTACCATATAATGTTCTGAGTTACCATATAATATACAATACTATGCAGTGTACTAATGTACAGTACTATATAGTGCAAAGCAGAAATGGGATGAGGTACAATTTAGGTACAATTTACAGTAAGGTGTACGAGTTGTAGTGCAATCCTTCATCAATAAATATAAAGTGTGGGGAGTGGGTGCTACAGTGTGTTTGTTTAAAGTGAGTGTGTGCGTGTGGATGTGTGTGCTGTGTGCGTTTTGGTGGTTGTTGTTGTGTAGTGTTCATTGTTCGTTTAGCAGCCTGATGGCCTGGGGATAGAAGCTTCTTCTGAGTCTTTCTGTGCTCGCCTTGAGACTCCGGTATCGCTTGCCTGACCGCAGCAGTTCAAAGAGGCAGTTGTTCGGGTGACTGGAGTCTTTAATGATTCTCTTAGCCTTGCCCTTGCAACGCTTGTTGTAAATGTTCTGGAGGGTGGGGAGCCCCCCTCCAATTGTGCGTTCGGCTGAACGTGTCACTCTTTGTAGTGTGCTTCGGTCTTGTGCAGTGCTATTCCCAAACCAGGAGGTGATGTTGCCAGTCAAGATGCTCTCTATTGTACATGAGTAGAAGTTCTTAAGGATCTTCTGACTGACTTGGAACTTCCTTAGGCGCCTGAGGAAGTAGAGGCGTTGTCGTGCCTTCTTCACAACACTGTCAATGTGTGTGGTCCATGTCAAGTCCTCGGATATGTAGGCTCTGAGGTACTTAAAGCTGTTGACTCTCTCAACCGGTGCCCCGTCGATGCTGAGGGGGCTGTAGTCCTTGACCCCCGACCTCCTGAAGTCCACAATCATCTCCTTTGTTTTGCTGACGTTCAGGGAGAGGCTGTTTTCCTGGCACCATCCCGCCAGGACCTTGACCTCTTCCAGGTAGGCCCTCTCGTCGTTGGCAGAGATCAGGCCCACCACCACTGTGTCGTCAGCAAATTTGATGATTGTATTGCTACTCCGCTGAGCCACACAGTCGTGTGTGTACAGGGAGTAGAGGAGGGGACTCAGAACACAGCCCTGGGGGGCCCCTATGTTGAGGGTGATGGATGAGGAGGTGCAGTTGCCTGCTCTCACCACCTGGGGTCTGCCAGTCAGGAAGTCCAAGACCCACTGGCAGAGGTCATAGTTCAAGCCCAGGTCCCTGAGCTTGGCTATGAGTATGGAGGGGACTATGGTATTGAATGCCGAGCTGTAGTCGATGAATAGCATTCTCACATAGTTCCCCTGCCTCTTGTCCAGGTGTGATGCTGCTGTGTGCAGCACATGGGCTATGGCGTCCTCCGTGGACCTGTTGGGGCGGTATGCAAATTGCAGGGGGTCCATGTTGATGGGGAGGGAGGAGCAGATGTAGCCCTTTACTAGCTTCTCAAAGCACTTCATGGCTATGGAGGTGAGAGCTACAGGGCGGTAGTCGTTGAGGCAAGCAGGCTTGGATTTTTTGGGTACAGGGATAATAGTGGACTTCTTCAGGCAGGTGGGGATGACAGCCTGTTCTAAGGACAGGTTAAATATGTCAGTGAATACTGGGGCCAGTTGGTCGTCACAGACTTTTAGGACGCGGCCGGGGATGCCGTCCGGAACTGCTGCCTTCCTGATATTCACTTTTTTAAAGGTCCGCCTCACCTCATGCTCTGTTACCCTGAACACTGCGTCTCCATCAGCAGCCGACCCCCCCCCCCCCCATTGCCGTGGCTTGTGGGCTGGTGTTGTTATTACCAGCATCAAATCTCGCATAGAAGGTATTGAGGTCATTTGCTAAGGAGATGTCACTGTTCAGTTTGAGGGAGGCGCCTTTGTAGTCTGTCATCGTTTTGAGCCCCTGCCACATAGCTCTAGAGTCAGCTTGTTCAAACTGGAGTTCAATTTTATCCCTGTAGCGCCGTTTGGCCTCTGTCACTGTCCTCCTTACGTTGTGTCGCGCCACCTTGTGGTCATTCATGTTGCCTGCCACTAGGCCGTCGTTGTATGCTTTGGTGCACTCTCTCAGAGCTTCACGGACGGATTTGTCTACCCAGGGTTTTTGATTTGGGTAAACTCTCATTTTGGTAGTGGGGATTGTTTCTTCCACCAAAGTACAAACATAGTCCAGCACTGCCTCCGTGTAGACATTAATGTTATCTGTGTCGCGGAACACGCTCCAGTCTGTGCAGTCAAACGCAGCCTGGAGCGTCTCCTCTGACGTCAAATCCCATTTCTGCACCTCTCGCGAGACTACAGGAGTACTTTTGATTCTCTGTTTGTACTTTGGTGAAAGAAAAATGGACGCGTGATCTGATTTACCAAAGCCACTATCAGAATGAGCCTTGTAGCCACCTTTAAATTGCGTGTAACAGTGATCTAGGATGTTACCGCCTCTGGTGTTGCAAGTCACATGCTGATAGAAGTCAGGTAATACCTTTCTCAGATTGGCGCTATTGAAATCACCCAGCACTAAAATGGCGGCGTTAACGTTCGCCGCTTGTATTCTATTTACCTCGTCGTGGAGTCTGGTGTTTGGACTTGGAGGTGGGTATTCTGCGTCTGCCCCCCGTGCCAAACAAGTAAGCCAACCTCTTGTTCGCGCATGAGCCCGCTATAATTACACTACTGTCGCTATTTCACAATGAACTATAATGAATTACGGTTCATACAGAACACGGGAGTAATGCACGAAAGCTTATTTCCGCGTTGAAACTAATGCATGAACTGAGGAGCTCATATGCTGTCCGTCTGCAGTAACGATCTTCTACCACGGGGCGTCAGCTACGCATGCTCCGAGCTGTGCGTAAATATAAGCACAAAGTCAAGTTCACGTTCAAATTGATAAATCCCACACTTTGCTTAGAAATGGTCGTACGCACGGGTTAAGCACATATCTGTGCGTACGCAACGTTGATAAATGAGGGCCCTGGTATTTAAATCCAGCCCCTTCCAATTACTGCATCCTTTGCCAGTTGCCACCAGGAAGAGCAGAGCACCAACCGGAACACCAAACAAACATGTAAGACAAAGAAACAGCATGAACAAATACAAACTAATGATAAATGAACAATTATGATAAACAATGTAAACTAAGTGTGCACTAACGTAGGACCTTGTAATATATCATAATGCAAATAAAGATGGAAGTATGGTATATGAAAAAATAATAATGTGTGGTGTCATTATTTGATTTGTGTATGGGTATTATGGATGTTAACAATGCATAAGGACAAAATTAATAGAAAGGGAGTGTAGTGAGGGAGTGTAGTGGTTACCGACATTAGTGCTGATGTGCGGCAAGTGGTGTGGCCGTCACAAAAGGAATACAAAAGTTGCACATAAATACAAAAAATAACAACAAATTACACAAAACATTAAACAACCAATATCAGAGCCAGAAGCAATCTAGCAGGGCAGGCAGCAACAATATACTATTTGGGCAATTCAAAACAATGACAGACCATTGATTACAGAACCCTGTATCCCTTCATGAGGCATTTAAAAGCATCCAGTTTGAAGGCCTATCTTGGGGGTTAGGGGCAGGGTGTGGGTGTGTGTGTGTGTGTGTGTGTGTGTGTGTGTGTGTGTGTGTGTGTGTGTGTGTGTGTGTGTGTGAGAGATGACATGCCTGGTTTGAGGCCTTTTCCTGGGGTCAGTGTTATAGCACTGGAGGTGTGGGTCATGGAAGCGCGGGCAGTACTCGAGGTGAGGGGGGGTGGCATCCCCCCTGAAATAAAAACGGTCAATATCATCCCCCTTCTAAAACGGCCATCCCCCCTTCCCATCCCTTCCATCAAAGTATCAGAATGTTTATTGAAATTCCCGCGGGCCATCCTCTCCTCAGTCACGAGAGCACTCGCAAATATGCTGCGCATCAAACAGAAGTGAGCCGCAGCGACTCAGCGAGCCGTTACACACACTCGTCGCGAGCCGCTCACACTCAATACACATACGGGTACTTAAGGGAGGTGCCTTAAGACAAGAACAAGTTACAGGTTGAAAAAGCCCTCAGCTCGGAACTAGGCAAAATCTGCATATGGCTCGCCGACAACAAACTATCATTACACATGGGCAAAACAGAGTCCATTCTCTTCGGTTCAAATAACAAACTCAGCAAGACCGACGGCTTCTCGGTTACAGTGGGTGACAATATTATCACAAGGAAAGATGAAATTACCTACCTGCACAGGAAAATTCGCAGAGTCAAATTT
Organism: Notolepis coatsorum; assembly: GCF_963971535.1. Taxonomy (NCBI): domain Eukaryota; kingdom Metazoa; phylum Chordata; class Actinopteri; order Aulopiformes; family Paralepididae; genus Notolepis; species Notolepis coatsorum. The sequence continues at coordinate 106,126,415 of NC_140171.1, forward strand.
ACTCAAATTGAGTAAAATTTTACTCCCAAAAAGATAGTATTGGCTCCGACTCCAGATAGAGTGAAAATGACTCTTGTCACAGAGTTAAATCTTCAGAGTTATATCTACTCCATTTAGTGTTAACATTTAACTCTACAAAATACCAACTTACTCCATTTAGCATAAAGTAAAAACAACTCTAACATCTATAGAGTTATTTTTCACTCAATATAGAGATATTTTAAGTTATATTTCACTCAATATAGAGTGGTATTTTAATCAATATAGAGTTATATTTTCACTCAATAGAGTTATATTTCACTCAATATAGAGATATTTTAAGTTATATTTCACTCAATATAGAGATACTTAAAGTTATATTTCACTCAATATAGAGTGGTATTTTAATCAATATAGAGTTGTAATTCCCTCAATATGGAGTTGTAGTTCACTCAATATAGAATAGATTTCACTCGATATAGAATATCATATTTCACTCAATATAGAGTGGTATTTTAATCAATATAGAGTTGTAATTCCCTCAATATGGAGTTGTAGTTCACTCAATATAGAATAGATTTCACTCGATATAGAATATCATATTTCACTCAATATAGAGTGGTATTTTAATCAATATAGAGTTGTAATTCCCTCAATATGGAGTTGTAGTTCACTCAATATAGAATAGATTTCACTCAATATAGAATATCATATTTCACTCAATATAGAATTAAATAATAATTTACTCTGGAATAATACATTTAAAATAAACGGGGGCAAAGCAGAAATCAGTATTTAACAATGCACTTTTATTTGCAACATGCAGGCATATCCTTTGGGATGCAAACAGTTTTACAACAGCGTGTGAGAATCATGACTTCAAGGGGCAATCGATAGAAAAAAAAATAATAAAATAAGATTCATCAATATAAGCTTGTGCAATCTTTGTTTTCAGTTGCCAAGAAATTTGAAATTCCTAGTACCTTGGACTTAAAGGTCTATGATGACTTAAAACACTGAAGTCGACAAGGAGGCGTTTCAGTTGGGATGCAAACAGTTTTACAACAGCGTGTGAGAATCATGACTTCAAGGGGCGATCGATAGAAAGAAAAAAAGGTCATTAATAAAATAAGATTCATCAATAAGCTTGTGCAATCTTTGTTTTCAGTTGCCAAGAAATTTGAAATTCCTAGTACCTTGGACTTAAAGGTCTATGATGACTTAAAACACTGAAGTCGACAAGGAGGCGTTTCAGTTAAAGAAACCAGACATGGGTGTGTTGGAGATTTGTTCACCCCAAGTTGCTTATTAACATGGAGCCTAGCCTCATCCAAAATGTCACACAGGTACTGTATATGTTTGTACTTTGAAATGATCTTTGTTTCTATACGCCCAATGTAATGTAACATAGTAAAAAAAAAAAAAAAACACGTCTGAGGAAGAACTTGCTTGGTGTGGATCCTTCCTAATCTTTTTACATTACACTTGTCACAAACATTCCTCTCTTGCTAATCACACTTGGTATATGTCTACGTGATTGTTAGATTCAGTGAGCCCCTCTGCAAACAACTCCATTATATACAAAAATCACCATGACTTCAAGGCTTCATGGGGAGAGTAATCGATAGAAAAAAGGTCATAAATAAAAGACAATTACATTTTGGCCTCTGTAAAGTGACAGCAGCATCTGCACCCTTTTAAAAAGGGATAGCTCACCCAAAAAAAGAAATCTACCAATTACACACCCCATGAATCCTTGAATTCATGGAGATTTGTTTGTTTGTCGCATTCCTGAGCCAATAATTCAAGCCAGTCATCAAATTATTGGCTCAGGAATGCAACAAAAAGAAATCACCATGACTTCAATTAAGGCTTCATGGGGAGAGTAATCGATCAATTACATTTTGGCCTCTGTAAAGTGACAGCAGCATCTGTACACCCTTTTAAAAAGGGATAGCTCACCCAAAAAAAGAAATCTACCAATTACACACCCCATGAATCCTTGAATTCATGGAGATTTGTTTGTTTGTCGCATTCCTGAGCCAATAATTCAAGCCAGTCATCAAATTATTGGCTCAGGAATGCAACAAAAAGAAATCACCATGACTTCAATTAAGGCTTCATGGGGAGAGTAATCGATCAATTACATTTTGGCCTCTGTAAAGTGACAGCAGCATCTGTACACCCTTTTAAAAAGGGATAGCTCACCCAAAAAAAGAAATCTACCAATTACACACCCCATGAATCCTTGAATTCATGGAGATTTGTTTGTTTGTCGCATTCCTGAGCCAATAATTCAAGCCAGTCATCAAATTATTGGCTCAGGAATGCAACAAAAAGAAATCACCATGACTTCAATTAAGGCTTCATGGGGAGAGTAATCGATCAATTACATTTTGGCCTCTGTAAAGTGACAGCAGCATCTGTACACCCTTTTAAAAAGGGATAGCTCACCCAAAAAAAGAAATCTACCAATTACACACCCCATGAATCCTTGAATTCATGGAGATTTGTTTGTTTGTCGCATTCCTGAGCCAATAATTCAAGCCAGTCATCAAATTATTGGCTCAGGAATGCAACAAAAAGAAATCACCATGACTTCAATTAAGGCTTCATGGGGAGAGTAATCGATCAATTACATTTTGGCCTCTATATAAAGTGACAGCAGCATCTGTTCACCCCAAAGAAATAAAAGAAAACTAATAGTGTTCATCCCCAGTGCAATAGTTCAAGAGCTTAGTGATTTTCTCTTTTCCTTTTTTAAATCACAGGAAACAGTATGGAACAATAAATGAGCTTGAATCGTCATCACTGTATGACATCTGTATATCGAATGCTTTGTAAAACAAAAGCTCTTTGACATCAACTACATGAGGTCCATCTGTAGTACACACAACTTTAAATGCATAAAAATGGTCATCCAGAGACACGGTTTGTAGTGCAAATGTAAACAACAGTAACCTCTCATCTTTAAGAACAACACGGTAGATTTTGTGAAAAACTGGAACCTCACTAAGAACTTTAAGGCAAACAACTAAACCTGGACGATACATATTTCCATGGTGTTTGGCCCATCTAACATTTAACACCTTGGTGTCACTTGGTACCTGAGGGTCTCCGCTATCTCACAGCCTCTGTCCATCACATTTAATGCTACCATTTTACTTGGACCAAGCACCAGTCTGTTGGGATCAAATGTCTGCCAATTGTATGCTACTTGACTTTGGTGTTTCTTTGCCAACGTTTTAGTTATATTTTTGAAGCTTTTTAGTTGTTTTTTAAAGAAATTATGCTTCGCTTCATAGCGCATGCACCAGACATGCAAAAGTGGTCCAATTTTACGAATACATGTAGGATAGTGCACCATAAAATGATGCTTTGGTAGTAGCCTCCTGTTGGGAAACAAATGCTTGAATAACCCGTGGTGCTCTGCAATCAAGTGTTTTAAATAAATAGTAATGCCAGTTGATAACCTGGGAGAAAATACAATATCTGCTATTTGAAGCAACAGCAGAAGCAAATACCAGTGTTGATCATTTGGACAAACCAAGTCTCCAAAGATAAGTGGTAGATTGCGAAGTAAACACCAAGATTGGATTGCATTTAACCCCAAGTCATTTGAGGTCTCTACTAACTTCAATGCAGGTGGCTTGTTGTTTTGTTCCAGGTAACCATAGTTAAAGCTCTTAATTCTCAAGTCTATTTCCTTTGATGTTGTGTAGTTTTTAATCAAGTGTAGTATTAGCAGTTTCATTTCATATTGTGCCACGCCCTCCAAGATATCATGCATAATATCGACAGAGAAATTGTCACATGTATTGAAGTACTGCAAGGAATTTAGAATGCAAGAACGTTTAACTCCCATCACATAGGGAAGACCAATAGTAGTCTCCATTGTGTGGCAGTGTTCTGCATGAAGTGCTCGAGTTCGCATAACTATCTTGGGTGAATCTTCTTTGAATTCCGTCTGAAAGTCCTCTTTCTCAGCAAGACAAAAGCGGCAACAATATCTGGCACTGAATGATTCTACGAAACCAAACAAACCGTGAATACCAAGGTTGTCACCTGTAACTTGGACAATAGTTCCATACACTGGCTGATCATACAATGGGACCTTAATTCCATCCTTCTCCTGTATTTTAATATCTTCCACAAGTGGAGCAAGTATTTTAGAAAAGCCATGTGTTTTAATGTCTTGGGCATGGAATAAAGCGACCAAATGAATATTAAGCAGAATTGAGTTGTACTTTGGAGAAAAATTACGCAAGGTGAAATAGATTGCTCCTAATTTATGTATTCCCTTTTTACTCCCCAACGGATTCGCGCATTCAAAATCATCATAGAAAAGCTGCACCTGAATTGCATGCTTCTGTTTTGAAAATAGAGGATGACTCTTGAAATACTCTCCATCACACAAGTCATTAAGAAGATCTTCTCTTAAACTGGAATCACTCTGCATCATCTCTTTTATATTAGGGTGTTTGTAAATAAAGTCTAATGTTTTCAAAATTGGGATATAAACACATTTATCAGTAACAACAGCCTGATCATAAGTTCCAGTAGTCCGATTGCGCAGGGTATCAAATCTTGTACCAAGGACATATTCAACTGGGTCTACCCTTCCCCACTTCTCTGTAAAATATTGCCTTCTCTTAGTTTCAGAATTTAAGATACAAAAGGGATTTTCAATTTCTTCATAACACTGATCAATTTTACACTCAACCTCACTTTTGATAGGTTCCTGTAAAGATAGACACTGCTTCACATATTGTTTTGCTTGATTATGGATATCATCAACAATCACTTCCATTGAAGTTACCAAAGAGTTGATTATTGTTTCACTTACACCTGCCACTTTAAGTTCAGCTACTGTTGCAGCACAGCTGTCTACAAGACTATTATTAAGAAGGACTGGAAGGACTGGGTCAGAAGGGGCACTGCCTGATGGAAAGTCATCAACATAACTTTCAGCTAAATGTTCAGCTGTAGAGCGGCCTTCACCAGGATCATCACATGGTTGATGACGTGCTTTAAGATGCTTTCGAAACCCAGAAAAAGTGCAAAAGACATGTAAACAACCAGGCTGACCACATTTAAGACAAAGTGTCCTTCCTGAACAAAGTCCGTGGATCAACCTTAAGTGCCTCATCAGTGAATTGGCATTTGCCTGAGAGTTTTTGCAAATGAAACACAACATCTTATCAAAAAACACTGGAGCATCAGAGGCCTCAAGATAAAATATCTTCTCAGTATCAAAAGTCTGTGCAGCATCAGAGGCCTCAAGATAAAATATCTTCTCAGTATCAAAAGTCTGTGCAGCATCAGAGGCCCGAGATAAAATATCCTCTCAGTATAAAAAAGAAATCAGTGCAGCATCCGAGCCCTCATCTCTTTAACCCTGGGGTTGACATTAGTGGTAGCAGCATCGATCTTGTAAATGGCGGTTTGCAAGAAGTTGTACATATTGGCCAGATCCCGGTTGTATGAGGTACCAAAGACAAAATGAGCTTTGAAAAGCTCATCAAAAGAGGCAAGAGAGTCTGGTGACTTACAAGGGATTGCATGTTTGTCAATCACAATGAAGTACTTGTGAATCACACTCCTCTGGGTCCCCACAGCAAGCAGATAGGGTTGAAGGCTCTCCGTGATGCTGTCCAAATGCCCCTGGATACTGGTCCCAGTCTGTGACAAGAGAACTTCATTAGTCTTGCTATTAAAATTAGTCACGGTTTGCAAACCGTGGTCTTTGCATGATTTCAATCATGCAGGTCAATATCAGGGATGCACGATAATTATCAGGCCGATATCAGCAATTATGACGTCATCCCGATAAAAGTATTGATAGCTCTGATAATAAAAAAAATATATATATTTTTTTTACTTTTTTCTTTTCATGTCAACATTCACACGTACTATATATGCTTATTTAGGATTTGACTTGATTCAACAACAAAGCAGTCGGGGCAAAGGCAAGCCAAAAACGGTCGAAAATGTGGTTATTTGAAGTTTGGATTTTTTTCTTCTCACAACTGAGGTAGGTAGATTACATTTTTAGAGACTAAAGTACCGAAAAAGGTACCGTTGGGTACCGGTATCGATTCACAGGTACCGGTACCGTATCGGTTCAAATGTGAACAGCATCCCTACTGACAAAGCACAATACCTGTTGGTTTTTAGTTGTTCAGGGAAACACATTGTTAATGACATTGACGGATTGTGAATTTTGTGATCGACTCAAATTATATTTATTTGGAAAAATAAATAGTCACTTTATTTGAAGAGTCAAAACTGTTCTCTTGGCTTTGTTTTGTTCATATAGTAACGCTCATGTCATGATAAATCTGGTTAGGTCAAAACTACAGGAATATACATAAATTTTTTTATAATTATAGTACAATAAATATATATATCGGTTATCGGTATCGACCTTGAGGAGCAGAAAGTTATTGGTATCGATATCGGGGTCAACAAATCAATATCGTGCACCCCTAGACAGAACAGTGATCCTTCTTATACTTTAATTCAACTGTAACTAGGGATGCTCGATATTGGCTTTTTTACCGATATACCGATATTGTCCAACTCTTAATTTCCAATACCAATATCAACCGATACCGATATATGCAGGGTTTCCCCCCCAAAAAACTGAATAATTTCAGGTAATTAACATTACATATGTCTTGTTGTGGAATTAACATAACATTATGCATACTTTTGACAATAAATAAAATCAGAATTTGTTCTTACTTGCCTGGGTAAATAAAAGTTGGTTATAGAAATGTAAAAAGAATAATTAATTTTTTTTTTACCGATATTTTCCTATATCACATTTGAATGCCAATATCGGCCGATAATATAGGCAACTGTAACCTTACCTTTATGAACTTCACAAGGGAGTCAATGGCTTCTCTGGCTGAGAGCTTTCCCGGTCTCTTGTTGCGTCCCTGAGGTGATGGTGGCAGGAGGTGGACAAGAAGCAAGAGGGAGGACATTTCACTGTCCCATGCTAAAAATACAAAAAATTAAATAAAACAAATCAGAAATACATTTGACTAAAAGCTGTGTTTCCATTTGTTTAAAAAACAATTCACCCTTCCATTATTATATTCCTTTAATTCAAGCATACCATTGTTCAGTTCTATTGTGTCTGTTGTGGATTCAGCATTCTGAAGCAGGTCTTGAAGGTCGCCGGTCTGGGTGAGGCCACGGCTTTGTTCAAGGACTTTCTGCCTGCAGAAAGTAGGCCACTTCTCCAGGAACTTTGCAGAGATGTCATCACCAAACATCAGACTGAAATCCTGCTCAATCTGCAGACAAGATGGAATAAAACATGGTTGAAATTTTTTTGTCATACATTGTTAAATAGTAGGGCTGACCCCTATTAATCGATTAGTCGACTAATCGGTCGAAAGGGGCCGTAGTCGACTGGCCAACCTCTTAGTCGAATATAATATTATAAAAAAAAAAAAAAAAAAAATATATATATATATTATAATTTTTTTCAAAAGAAAAGAGGCATAGAAGCGTGGCTAACGCTAATGGCAGGCATACCAGAGGCTAACTGCCTACGAAAACAGGCACAGAGGCACTGAAAGAGGATTTCATCAGTGGACCAATTGTATGCTTTTGCAGAGGACAAGAAGCCTTCAGTTGACTCCTTCAGACATTAAGCACCCCCCACAGCCCAAATGGAATGATAAAAAAAAAAAAAAAAAAAAAAATACGTTTTTTTTTTTTTTTTAACAATCCTAGTCGACCATCCAAATCCTTAGTCAGGGACAGCCCTATTAAATAGGTTCACCCTATGACCAGGGATGTGATCTAAATTGTTTAAAAAGGTCATTTTTTATTTCAGTTAGACTTTAATGCAAGCCACATACCATTCCTGTGATGTCTAGGAATCGTGGAAAGGTGGTGAATATTTCAGAGGACTTGATTGGGTCATGCATAATTTCTTGGCGATGGGTGAAGGTCTGTTTCATCTTCTCCTTGATGATTGCTTCATCAGTTGTATGCTTCATCAGTGCACTGGCCTCACGAAACTGGGTGTCTGTGGTTAGCTGGTTTTCCTCAGAGAAGGGGGCTCTGTCGCCAGAACTTGGACCACCTGTAACAGTGTAGAAACCACACATACTGCTGCAATACTTTCCAGTGATATGCATTTACTATAATGATCCATCTTCACAGTTGCTAGATAAACAGTGGACTGGGACAATCAAAATTACATACCGATCAGTGGCTGAACATTACGGCTCTTCTTTTGTCCCTCTGATGCTATCTTTTGAAGTGATTTCACCCTCCATGCCAGAAACCCACTCCCATCTACTGGATTGTAATACTGCTCCTAAAACACAAGAAGTAAAGAGAAAAAAAAAAAGTTATTTGGTTTAAATGGGCATGTGTAAATGTGTTTATTTCTCTCCTTAAAACTTAACACATGCCCTTCTCTGAAGAATTGCTAAAATCAAGGTCAACAGGTAGGACATCTGTGGTTCTTAAATTGTTGAGGTTAGGAGAAATGGTCAGCATACAGAAATGTTAACAAATATTTAGTTGAAATCGTACTCCGCACAGCCCTTTTAAGCAATTCCAGAGAAGTGAGGAGTAATGGGGTTGGTGTTTTATGTACCATGCATGTGATTGGATAATGTTATGCATAATGTTGTGTTAATTCCACGACAAGAGATATGTAGCCTAATGTTAATTACCTGAAATTATTCCTTTTGGGGGGGGGGGGGGGGGGAGAAACCCTGCATATATCGGTATCGGTTGATATCGGTATTGGAAATTAAAGAGTTGGACAATATCGGTATATCGGATATCGGTAAAAAAAAGCCAATATCGAACATCCCTAGAAATTATATAACAAGAATGACCTATAAACATAATAATTGTTAGACTAGAAGTCTTTATTTGTCATGCAGTTTTAACACACACGCAAGATGGGCGACCCACAGGAACACACATGCACTGAGTCGCCGATGAAATGTCTCTCTGCACTTTTCCCTGATGTACTTACATATCCCAAATTGCCCTGGGGATCGGCCAGGTATGGGAATAAGGCAGTGATGCCCTTTGCGTAGTCTTCTTTAACACGCCTTGAAGGACTCGTCCTACAGTGCACACATACACAAGTATGAGATCCAAACAAAAGTATTGCTGTGCCAATGCCTTCTGCACAATCTATGTAAAGCGCTTTGGATAACCATTTATCATTTACCAATTCTGCAAAAAGGAGGATCTTAGTAAAAACCAAAAATGTGTATTGGGTGCGTAATGTTTAGATAACATTATTACCCATGCTCTTTTGCCATGTGCGCAACCAATATCTTCACCATGTCGCGTCTTCTGGTATCCGTTAGGGTTTTCGTCCGAGCATAATCGGCAATGATCCTCTCTCCTCCAGCTGTGTCCCTCAGAATCTTTTCAGTCATCTAAGCGGGAGTAAAAAGGGGGAAGGGGGGGGGGGACACACACATGGATAGACAGTCATTTGGTGGCCAAGTATATTTAACCCTTTCACTGCCACACTAGTACCAGTATGTGGTATACAGTATGTGGTACAGTATGTGGTATACAGTATGTGGTACAGTATGTGGTACAGTATGTGGTACAGTATGTGGTATACAGTATGTGGTACAGTATGTGGTACAGTATGTGGTACAGTATGTGGTATACAGTATGTGGTACAGTATGTGGTACAGTATGTGGTATACAGTATGTGGTACAGTATGTGGTATACAGTATGTGGTACAGTATGTGGTACAGTATGTGGTATACAGTATGTGGTACAGTATGTGGTATACAGTATGTGGTGCAGTATGTGGTACAGTATGTGGTACAGTATGTGGTATACAGTATGTGGTACAGTATGTGGTACAGTATGTGGTACAGTATGTGGTACAGTATGTGGTACAGTATGTGGTATACAGTATGTGGTACAGTATGTGGTACAGTATGTGGTACAGTATGTGGTACAGTATGTGGTACAGTATGTGGTATACAGTATGTGGTACAGTATGTGGTATACAGTATGTGGTACAGTATGTGGTACAGTATGTGGTACAGTATGTGGTATACAGTATGTGGTACAGTATGTGGTATACAGTATGTGGTACAGTATGTGGTACAGTATGTGGTACAGTATGTGGTACAGTATGTGGTATACAGTATGTTGCATACAGTATGTGGTACAGTATGTGGTACAGTATGTGGTACAGTATGTGGTATACAGTATGTGGTACAGTATGTGATAGTAAAGGGTTAACCTTCTGTAGTGCGGCAGTGAAAGGGTTAACCTTCTGTAGTGCGGCAGTGAAAGGGTTAACCTGCTGTTGTGCGGCAGTGAAAGGGTTAAGGTGACAAATGTAAACCATGACCCCCCCCCCCCCCATTTTCTCCCCAATTGTACTTGGCCATCCCCAATGCCCATGCTACCCCTTTATCAGAGTCACCATCTCCATTTCAAACAGTCATATGCAAAGCTTACCAGAGTGATACGAGTCAGGTCAGCACCGTTTCTTGGAGCAGGACTAGACTGCAAAATGATGGTGTCATCAGACTCCCCCTCATTGTCTGCACCAGAGCTGAGAACGGAGCTTTGGCTGCTGGAGTTGCTTGCAGAGGTCCTCACTGAATCTAACAATCATGTAGACATATAAGTGTGATTAGATAGGAATGTTTGTGACAAGTGTAATGTAAAAAGACCACATTAGATTAGGAAGGATCCACACGTTACATTGGGCATATATACAAAGATCATTTCAAAGTACAAAAATACACAGTACCTGTGTGACATTTTAGGTTAGCCAGGACACGTGTAGCCTTTTTACAACGCATCCGCGTTTCCGGCGCTCTGATTGGCCAGGTCATGTGACATGTGCGCCCAATAGCGTGTTTGCCCATTTCCGCGTCGAACAGCCTGCAAACTACCTGGCGTTCTATCGCCATGCTCTAAGACAAACTCTAACCTTAACCAACTTCGAAGAGTGCCCTTAACCAGTGTAGAAACTTGCCGTCCCACGATTGCCGCTCATGTCACATGACCTGGCCAATCAGAGCGAAAAAAACGGGAACCCGGAAATGTTGTAAAAGGCTTCAAGCAGCCAGGACTGTATGGATGAGGCTATAAGGCTCCATGTTAGCAACTCACCTTCAGGATTTGAGTCTTGGGGTGAACAAATCTCCAACACACCCAGGTCTGGTTTTTTTAGAAGAAATTGAAACGCCTCGTCGTCGACTTCAGTGTTTGAGTCATCATAGACCTTTAAGTCCAAGGTACTAGGAATTTCAAATTTCTTGGCAACTATAGACAAAACAAGATTGCACAAGCTTATTGATAAATCTGTTGTGCAATTTATTTAATTTGTATTAATTAAAATGTCATAAAATGGGATATTAAAATAGCCACTGAAAATGTGATCATATGAGGAAGATTGACAGCCTTAATTGACATACTTAACACCGGTTCCTGACAGGCAGCGAGCGTGCGAACTGGAGACGAAATCGTGCGCGACACTGTCCTGATATGAGGCGGCGCGTGTCCGGGTGTGTCTGTGTGTGTGTTACCTGGAAGCACACAGGGGCAAAGCAGCCTGCGATTCTTGACCAATAAAAAGTGTTTAGGGGCGTGACTCGGCCGCGTAATCGCTCAACTAGAGACACAGCGAGCGAATATTTGAGGGGGGAACGACATCGCCGCTCAGTTTGCTGTCGCTCGCGGCAGGTCAGGATAGTCTGATTGAAACGAATACATTTTAATCATTTTCGCAATCACGCTCGCTCGCGTCACTGCCTGTCAGGAAGGGGTGTAAGACATTGATTGGTTCACTCTATCCTAAATAAAATGGATTGTGTTTTGTACTGTAGGCCTACAGCTTAAATTAACATGCAGGGAAAGCCTAAACTGATACCCAGTATGTTGTTGCATAGGGCAGTGGTTCTCAAACATTTCATGTCAAGGACCCCCCAAATTGACAATTAGCCCACAGACCCCCCATTTGAAAAGATGTGCCATGGACCCCCATAAGACAATATTTGTACGGCTCTAGCAGTGATTCTCAACCATTTTAATTCCAAGGGCACCCATTTAATGGCATTTGTATCTTTGGGACCCCAATTTATATTGTAAAATCAATGTTAATTTAACTCTTGACGGTGTACAATGGACGTTGGGGTCCATGTGTTCACAGTCAGAGTTACAGACCAATAAGGGTCCATTTGGTTCCTAACTATCAAGGCGGACGCCATTTTGAGAACCAACGGCACGCTGTGCAAAATGTTTCACTCACCACACTCCAAAAAAGTTGTGAAGGTCAATTGGCCCTCAAAACAGATGAATTTCTGCCGGTCAACGTGTTTAACACGTACAGCCTGCATCTGATGGCAAATAAATAATAACAGTTACTAAGATGATACATATAGGGCACAACAACTCATGCATTATGAGGAGTGTTACAATTAGAAAATATTACAAAAGCACCATACAGTAAATTTCGCTGAGTACATTTTACTCAAACTGAGTAAAACTTTACTCACGTCTTGGGCTCAAATTGACTCAGTTTGAGTAAAATTTACTCTGTGAAATTTACTGTGAGGATAGTTCCACAAGTTTCCATTATATTATACATGGAGGCAGAACACACAAATTAGTCAACCCAGTACAATGGTTCAAATAAACACTTGTTGAACCGAACAGTGCGTCAAATTAACTTGTTATGTCCATTTACCACTAGTAAAACAGTCAACCTACAGCACATTGCGGCAAATTTACGTGACTCTATTTAGAGTAAAACACACGTTGTCTCTTCAGCAAAATCCGCCAACATGTAACATATAATTGTTCCATCTCCTGTACTATGTCTACTTGTCTTGTATGTTCTTAATACGTCAGTTTTTGTATGGATATAGTTATATCACTACTTTTAACAACAGCCTACAGGCATGGCCTACAGGTATGGTCTCAGGCCTATACAGGTATAGCCGCATGCAGGTGAAAATTAGCTTCTGGCTAACACTAGCTCATATACATTTTACATGAAAACCGACATGTTGATTAATGTGCACTGTCCCTGATAGCAATACTGTTGATAATTGAATACTCGTGTTGCACCGACGTACCTGTTCTTAAGTTATTGTCCATAAAACTGTAAAACGTTTATTTAATAGCGTGCGTGCTAGCAGCTAACATGCTAACATCGTGATAGATGGCTCTGTGGCTTAGCTGTAATGTACGGTGACTCTATTTAGAGTAAAACACACGTTGTCTCTGCCACCGTTTCAGCAAAAACCGCCAACATGTAACATATAATTGTTCCATCTCCTGTACTATGTCTACTTGTCTTGTATGTTCTTAATAAGTCAGTTTTTGTATGGATATAGTTATATCACTACTTTTAACAACAGCCTACAGGCATGGTCTACAGGTATGGTCTCAGGCCTATACAGGTGGAAATTAGCTTCTGGCTATACACTAGCTCATATACATTTTACATGAAAACCGACATGTTGATTAATGTGCACTGTCCCTGATAGCAATACTGTTGATAATTGAATACTTGTCCATACAACTGTAAAACGTTTATTTAATAGCGTGCGTGCAAACGTATAGCAGCTAACATGCGAACATCGTGATAGATGGCTCTGTGGCTTAGCTGTAATGTTGCAAATTAGTTACACACATTGCTGTTTAATAAATTAACAAATAATAATAATAATCTTACCTGGTATTTGGCATCCAAGAGAAGGAAAATATCGCTGTATTGCGCTCTTGCTGGTATACCTGAGCTTGAAGCGAGAGAGAAAGATGGCGTCGGCACCTTTGGGAATTATATGGATAGTAGGCGTGACCAATGCTGTATTACTCCAATAGAAACTCTTCTGGAACTTTACTCTCACTCTATTGGCCACAGGCAATGATTATGCCCCAAATGGAGTAAATATGACTACTTGAGAGGAAAATAATAACTCCGTAATAATTACTCTGGGAAAATGACTCCCCAGTTTTTCCTGTGTGGGTTCCATCCTAGAGGCTAATCTTTCCTGTGACAAAATGGCATCCAATGTAATAAAAAAAGTCAACCAACGAACGCAATTCTTGTACCGGATCTCCTCTCTGGTAAACAAGAATACCCTGAAGACTCTAGCAGGAGCACTCATTCAAGGGTACTACGACTATGCTTGCACCTCATGGTACCAAAGCACCTCAAAGGCACTAAAAAACAAATTACAAACATCTCAAAACAAGCTAGTCAGACTACTGCTTGACCTGACTCCTAGAACCCACCTCACCCCTGCCCACTTTGACAACCTAGGATGGCTTAGAGTAGACGACAGAGTACAGCAACTTGCAATGGGCCTGGTCTACAATATACACTACGCGACCAAGGTACCCATGTACATGTCAAAATACTTCCCAAAGGTCAGTGAATACCACGATCACAACACCAGAGGGAGCTCCACAAATCATGTAAAACCCAGATTCGGCTCAAACAAGGGACTAAACACGTTTCGCAATTATGCCACATCAATGTGGAACGCCCTACCTAAAGCTGTAAAGGAATGTGAATCACTACCCACTTTCAAAAACACTCTCAAAAAACACCTACGTGAGCTGCAATTCGAAACTGGCCCCTACAAATGTCCTAACCTAGTTGTACAGTAAATGACCAAGTAAGGCTTTGTCAGTATTCCAATGTACAGTGTAAAATGTGTGTGTATCCCCTACCCAACCCCCCCCCCCCCCCACCTCCAATGTACAGCCCTCACCCACCCACCCAACCCCACCCCACCCACCCAACCTCCTCCAATGTACAGTTTCTATGCCAAATGTATATACACTCTTTTTCTGGACACTTTTGTATCACAAACAGTACTGTATTTGCAAATCTGATATGTCATAAATGTATAGATGTAGCAGTACTGTCTATCTGTATGTCATGTATGTCATATATGTTATGATGAATTGAAAATGGGGGACCCTGATGTAAACAAGACGAAAGTCTTTCTCTGGTCTGCATCCCCTTAACAATTGTATGTACTGAGCTGTACTGTACTGTACCCATTCTGCAATCTGTTAATAAACTTTTCAATCAATCAATCAATCAATCAATCAATCAATTAAATCAATCAATCAATCCTGTCCGTGGCTCCGTGTTGAAGCGCGCTGCACACAGACAGCTCTGCATGCGCTCATCATGGCGGAGAGAACGAAACGCTCTAAAGTCTGGGTACACTTTACGAAAGTCGATGCCGACAACGCAGGTTGCCACAAGTGCAATAAAACATTTGCAAGTAAGGGTGGCTGGCAATACAAGCAATTTGTCAAAACATCTGTTGTCAAAACATAACATTAGTCTGCAGAAATGCGCCGTTTTCGACTGCTTTGCTCGCAGTGTTCCATCTCCATCCACGTCCACTGCAGGTAAGCCAAGATAGAGTTAGCTAGGCTAATAACGAATTATTACGAATAGGCTAATAAATAAAATATAATTGCTTAGCTAATTGTTTAGCTACAAATATATTTGAAAGATGACAACTTTTTATAGATAGTCAGGCTGAGGCTGCAGCCACCATGTCCACGGATTAAAGCAAAAAAAATCTCCTGACTGAAATCTTTTTCAGGCCAAGTCATATTCTTATTGTAACCTCCACTGTATATTTTAATTTAACAGTGTTAATGTTTTAAGGTAACTACATTATTTTGAACATCTGACTCTGACATACAAATAATCAACATACTGTAACTTTTCAGTGCACGTTTTTCAGCTGATTTTGCATGACAGTGCCTGCTTCAGAAAATATGAATCACTATCAGGCTAAATCCAAATTGTATTTGATTGCAATCTTGATCAGGCCATTTCTACTAGCTATTTCTAATACTTGCTGCACATTAAGACAGGCTCATTTGCTTGTGTGACGTTTATAGATGTAGGCTATAGTTAGGCCTAATAACGTCTGCTTGTGTGCATTTGTGAGCTCCCGCACAGGCGTGATGGAATTCAAATTCAAGTTTTTATTGATCACATAGGCAGGCTACACATGGAGTAGGCTACATGGCAGTGAGATTCATTGTTCTTGTATGCTCTCTCTCGTATTATTGTTATAGGCCATTGTCAAGAAAGGAGAGTACATTATTTTCAATCGTGGCTTTAATTCGCAGCCTTAAGAGAATTTATATAGGCTACCTACCGACATCAAAATAGATTGTATGCCTCTACACAGTGTGCGAACCAATCTTCGGGGGAGCTCTTTTTTTTGGGGGGGGGGGGGGGGGGGGGTAGTCGGTCAGCGGTGCGCAGCGCAAAGACTTTACTGTGACGCTTGCTGTAGATGAGTAACGTTACAGAACCACAGATAGTCCACACAGGTCTGCATGCATGATGAAGACGCACATATTGAAATACACATGCTCAGATTAGCCTATCTGATCCAACACTAAAAGATACGAGACAAGTGCAACACTAGGGGCACACCACCTCTTAATATAATAGGCTCTGTAATTAGAGCAACGTATGCACCTGCTGTGAGAAACATTTTACCT
The DNA here is from genome assembly GCF_963971535.1 of Notolepis coatsorum. Lineage (NCBI taxonomy): Eukaryota > Metazoa > Chordata > Actinopteri > Aulopiformes > Paralepididae > Notolepis > Notolepis coatsorum. The sequence goes on from NC_140171.1 coordinate 106,142,934, forward strand.
ACCGGAGCCACGGAGCAATAGAGAGACGCAAACTGTTCTGTTTTCAATAATTATTTTCTTTTGGACAATAAACCGTACAAACTACATCAGCTGCAGCCTGGACATTCAATTCTGTCAACATACACAACTTTTGTTACCCGACCCGAGTAGAAAAACATCTAAGTACGGTAGGTGCATAGTAAAAATATTAGGGAATGGCAAGCGGCCACTACACATACCATAGCACATTTATAAATGAGCAATAATGATAATACAGTTACTGTAATTAGGAAAAGCAGGTCTTACCATAAAACAGAAGCAGATGTTTTGTTTTTTCTTCTGATAAAACGTGTGTGAAGTTTGATTTGTGCCTGCAGTCCGATGCAAGAATAGCATGCATTTCACTATCTATTACATCGAATTAGTGAGCAATCATGAATCATACATTCTGTAATTTTACGCATTATACACGATGATGACGATACAGAAAATTGAGAAAAATAGAAATGCATGGCAAAAATAGCATTTATTGTCAGTATTTTAGACTAGAAACCCCCCAAATTTCACAAATCATGTTTTCAGGGCAGCTGATGTCTCATTAACACATTGGGCGCCGGGGGTTGTGCCCATCATTGTACCCAGTCTGCCACCGTTGAAAGCCTATGGAGATGTTTACCTTCTTTGCAGGGCTATAACTTTTTAAATTGTATTGCTATATTGACATTACTATGGCCCATTCAACATCGTTTATCTATCGTTCAGGATGTGGGAACGTTATACTGTATTTTTTCATTCATACATTGTTGTGTTAATGCCGTCTAGAACAGTGGTTCTCAACTGGTCTAGCCTCGGGACCCAACATTTTCCCTAGTCATTAAGTCGCGACCCAAATTTTTTAACCACTGATTTATAAAAAAAATAAAAAAATTGCAGTAATACACAATCTTTCATGCACTGTTAAAAACATGAAATAAACACAAAAAGTGCAACAAAAGTGCAACTAGGGCTAAAAACCCAATGAAATAAAATAATAATAAATAATATATGCTTCCTAGCAGACTTCTTAGCTTAACATAACAGACCTACAGTAAGTTTGGGGGAACTAATGGGATAACTGGGGTTGCAACAAAAGTGCAACTAGTGCTAAAAACACAATGAAATAAAATAATAATAATAATAATAATAAATAATATATCCTTCTTAGTAGACTTCTTAGCGGTGACTTTTTTCAGTGTCTAGCATTGTATTATAGTAATAGTAGTTAGTATCAATGTGTCTGTGTCTCTAAATACCATATTGGCGTATTGCTCTCATTCAGAGAGCAAGGGCAGACCATTTCCTGGTCGAAAAAATTAGGTAATTCTGATTTGACTCGCATGGTGACGTCACGTGGCGAGGATGGAGCGGATAGTGATCCGATTGGCTCTGTGGTTGTAGCGCAAGCGAATGAGAGAGAGCGGGAGAAATACACCCTCGCGACAGAGCACACATACACACACGCGCGTTGCACTGTCAGGGAGAGAGAGAGACACGGGGACCTGCTAATCTGACACATGCAGCCCTGTTTACACAGTGCTCTCTCTCTCTGTCTCTCTCTCTCTCCTCTCTCTCTCTCTCTCTCTCCTCTCTCTCTCTCTCTCTTCCTCTCTCTCTCTCTCTCTCTCGATTCGGGAGCATAAGTAACGCCCCGTCTATAGCGCGTGGCACAGTGCAACACTTCCTGAAACGGAGGGAGAGGGAGAGAGGACAGGGGACCTGTCTAATCTCACAGACGCAGTCCTGTTTCTTCTCTCTCTCTCTCTCTCTTCTCTCTTCTCTCTCTCTCTCTCTCTCTCTCTCTCTCTCTCTCTCTCTCTCTCTCTCCTCTCTCTCTCTCTCTCTCTCTCTCTCTCTCTCTCTCTCTCTCTCTCTCTCTCTCTCTCTCTCTCTCTCTCTCTCTCTCTCTCTCTCTCGTATCACGCTGTGTGGGTGACTGTCACAAGTGCTTATGGGCGGAGCCCAGCCAATAACAGGCTAAAGTCCTGAGGCTGGAAAATGATGCTTTTGAGTACTACATTAGAAATATAAAACAATGATTTTTTTTTAAAATAAACCATACAGATGTCTTCCATAGACTCAGGAATTGTGTAAAGTTGCCCAAATAGTGCTAGGAATAGCAATGCATGTCCCCTTTAACATCCCAGGGAACTAATGAGATAACTGGGGATGTTGTTTGCTCCTGACAAGAGTCTGGGGTGATGGCAAAGCAACTCTGAGGTCATGCTCAATGTCCAATCTGTTTCTCTGCTTTGTCTTCAGCTGGATCAGAGCTGAGAAGCCACTTTCACAAAGATAGGTAGTGACATTTTTTTTCTTTTTCTTTTCTTTTTTTCTTTTTTTTATACACACATCCGCGACCCACTCAAAATGGCCCGCGGCCCACTTTTGGGTCGCGACCCACCAGTTGAGAAACACTGGTCTAGAATATAAGTATGTTTTTAAGGTTTTCTGCTGTAATTCCAAAAACAAGAGTTAAAGGCCCTGACACATATGATAGATTATCGATTGGCATTTCTTTCCTATACACGCTATATTAAAAAATTCAAATGCATATGATCGGTATACATTATGCTTCATCATGCGTGAAGGAAAGGGGGGGGGGGTCGTTTATAATTCCAGATGGGTTGCAGTGAAATGAATAAACAATCTGGCTGAAAATAACGTTACTGTCCTCTTACCGTTCGCCGATGAGACTGGAGGAAAAATAACCCAATTATTTGACGCAGATCTCCTAGATCCATTTCCGGTTTGTATGGCGCAATAAATAAAAAAAAAAAATCATATCGATTATTAAGTTTAGAAAGCGATACAAATGCACTATAGTGTTTGTCTGGATCCACGTAACAAGATATTACTGCCGGAGGGATTTCCTCGATGCACCAGCGCCACTTCCGGTTTTGGCGAGAGTGTAACTTGCCCGACCATCCACCAGGCGGCGGTATTGAGGTGTTGCAATCTCATACAGGGTCCCGCTGCAGTCCGGAGGTTGGCTGGATAAATTATGAATGCCATGGCGAAATTTTTTTATATTGATCCCAAAAACGATTTACGCCGTTGTTGGCATTCAACGCATGGCGGGCAAAAACGGCGTACTGTAACTCGTTCTTGGCGACCAATGTGTTAAAAGGGGAGCCATAGCTCCCCTAGCTCCCCCATGGTTCGCACCCTGCCTCTACAAATCATATTATACCAGGTTGTTTGTATGGTAATTAGGTAGGGCTAGTGCGTCTATACGTTTTAACAGTATGGATGGTGCAAGGTGTGGAGATGTATATCTCTTTGTGGAGTTCTTGTCCAGCAAGGTTTATTTGCACATGCAATATCCAGTTGTAATGATGAAGACTTTATTTCAGACTCAAGGTCCATATTACACATATACAAAACAACAACACGAATACAATAACAAAAGAAACAAGCCCAACAACATAGATTCAAATACATTAAAATACATAAAGGCATCGGTTCCAATGTTTCCACAAATCAGAGGAGTACCTTGTATCACTTTGTTTTACATCACTAATGGCACCTATTATCTTGTTTTTTTTTACTCTAAAACAACACATACATTTAAACATCAGGTTCCTCAGCAGAGCATGGAAGGTGGGGACATTTGTAGTCACAAACAAATGGCTTGCACTAGTCCGTCTTGGGAGCTTAAGGAGGATCCTAAATGCATCATTATATGCTATGTCGTAAATTAAATTGATCAAAATGACCCGTATAAGCATTACAGGAGGGATCAAAATCATCTAGCGGTTTCTGGAAAAGGCCATAGGAGAATTCAGTCAAAGGCTAACAGTGCAACCTTTCACCCTTCACCTAGCAGCTATAGGAAAAAGCCCAGAGTACCATAAAAATAAGAACAGATCAAATGGCAAACAAATGAAACCTCTTTCCCCACACAACAAAGTGGGATGGAGGGCCCAATACTTAACTTTAAGTCAGGCCTGAAGGCCGGCACCAGAGTTCTGTTTACTTTAGCTAAGCAGTCCAAACAGACCTTTCTGGAATACCCACTGTTAGGTTGAGTGGGTACTATATTTCCATCTGTATGAGGGTCGAATTCAGGGACACTTGGGTAAATCAATCGAAAAGGAAACTAGTTCACATCCCCTCTGTAAGGTCACCTTGTAACGAGCCGAAAATAGTCATGTCACTTCCTTATTGGTCAGGGAACCCAGTTATTTCGTGTTAAGCCAATTAGAACAGGTACAGGAGTCTCCGTTCTGTGACATCACGGGGCAGAGACTCGACCACTGGGCGGGGTTTGGGTGATTCCTATATTTACCACAGATCTGAGACATGGAGAGAAACGCACGGAGACCAGCAGACCACGTCGACGCACGGAGAGCATCATCTTGAGACGACCCCCAAAACCTACGCTGAAAACCTATCCAATCGAGACGTGCTGCAGATGCTTTTAGACAATAGAAAAGTTGGCGAGAACTTTAAGCTGTGTGGATCTTCCAATAAACGACGGCCAGACTGTCTTTGTACCTTTAGCGCCTGGCTCCGACTCCAAATCATTTATAAGACAATTGAACAGAACGTGTGAGTACAACAGCAGAGATACTATAGAGATCCACTATACGATCCTAAGACTTTAGTAGATAGATTCATTGAAAATACACGTCAATCTGGAGCCGTTTTCCCGAGCTGGAAAATCCACTATACCATCCTTCGAAGACAAGATCTCTCGGTGAGCAGAGAAACGACGTTTTCAACGACTGTCTACACTCTACGGACATCCAAACGACGGCGGAGAATAACGGTAAGTTGCACCAAGGGAGATGAATTTAGGAGGGTGGAATTTGGGCAGCTGTGAATCGTGGGTTGTAACGGAGCGAATAATGACATCAGAGCGGCCGAGATTTGGTTCCAGTTCTCACAAGACTGGACTGGTATCGGCCGTTGTGATGAAGAGTTAAACGCTGGGGACAGAGGAGAAGACGCGGGCAGTTGGAACAGGACGCAATCATAAATGTAATAGACTAGATTGTGTTCGTTCGGCCGCGTCGTCAAAGAGGTTGTTGCTTTTTCCGTGCCATCATTCGCGGACTTCACTCTTAGAATCGGCACGTATAAACAGACGAGTTTAAAAAGACGTTTTCATACAGATCTGTTATATGGTGATCCGACGCAATCTGCTTATAGAATTCGCCTATTAGTGCGAATTCTTAAGGAGGCATTCGGTCGATTGGGGGAGAGACGAAGGAGCTCCTAAGAACGACGCTGGATGTGAAGATTGAGAGGTTGAGAAGAGGGGTGGTGGGGGAGAAAAGTAACCCTTGATATAAAGCACTTGTGCACTGGGGGGTTATAAAGATCTGCGCTTATGTTCGAACTAAAAAACTGCACTTAGAAGCGATGAGGCATTATATAAGGACTTTGGTATGTAACAATGTATATATGTTGTTTAGATGAAATAGGATGACACATGCATGGTATCATGGCTATAATCAAACGTACGTCATCATAACGCTAAACGTCGCGGATTACTATATTACAACCAATACGGAATAAAGCCGTTATATACCCGGGAAGCTACTGCTATACAAAGCAGGGCTAATACATGCTAAGCTACGTTGCAAGCTAACGGGGAATGCTTGGGGCTAATAATGTTTAGTACGACTGATGTGTTGGATTGACGGAACTTATAGCTTCATCCATGGTGGCTGAAAGGCTACCAAATGATGCTGCATGATGTACAAGGTTAACCAGTGCTAAGAATGATTATGTTGCTGAATGGAAGTATGAGTGTAACTGTGTGGAAGAGAGAGGATGTGTGTGAATGAGTCTGCTAGAGGTTATGGAGTGGATGCCGGTATTTTTGTATCATTATGATAACTCTAGGGACGGGTACGGCCGCGGGGACACCATAGCACTGTCCGCAAGAACGTCGTACATACCGTATGGACGCTGCGTTGCGATATCGAATGAATTGAGTGAATGGCGAGTGAGATGGAACCAAAAGGATGTGTCACGTTATTTGAATTTTTTTAAATCAGTGGTAATGAGGTTGTGGTTTAATGTGGTAAAGATCAAAGAAAGCAGGGTTCTTCTTCTGCTTTGAGGAATAAATGGCAGATCGCGGCCACCACTGATGACGTCACTAGGAGCATCTGCTTGGTGGGGGCCTAGAGGGGGTGCGTTAGATTTGAAATACGGGGCTGGATCGGGAGCGTTAGATTTAAAATACGGAGCCGGCCGGAGCCGGACGGGCGTGCAAACGAGAAAATGATACTGTAAGGTTTATGAACGAATGCTTAATAAATTTAAAATTATGTTATGAAGTATGACTGGGTTGTGCAAAACGTCGCGATGTGTTGTGCTGCTCAAATCAACAGGATAGTGTGCCGTATAGGAAACGCTATTGTAAGGGGCTAGGCTAAGCTAACTAGCCGTGCTAGGCTGATCGAGCGATAGCAACATTGAGCTAAGCTAATGGGGCAAACGGTATTAAGCTAATGGTGTTAGCAGTGGACAGCGAACTATGCTAAAAATGCTAAGCTAACTATGCTAACATGCTAAAGCTACCTGTGCTAACAATGTTGCATGCTGGGAGTCTCGGGGAATATCGCGTGATACTATTTTGGCTGACAGCGAGACCTTGTGTGTGTAAACGTGACGTCTCGCGGGAAGCCATCCTTAATGGCGGACTACGATTCGGTACAGGGAATTCTGGGAATTGGGGTTAGAATTGAGTGGGCACGTGGGCTGGCGTTGTGGAGGTGTGGCTGCGTAATGACGCACGTATTGTTAGAAGGTTGGGGGCGCCTCCTGCAGGATGTTTGGGGGTACTGTGGTGCAATAGGGGTGATGTGCGAAAAAGGGCAGCAGGGGGCGATATTGTCTTAGGAATAAATATAGCCTATTGTTCCCACAGGCCCCCTGGTATAAATGTGCGGGGTGCTTTCAAATCTGTTGCCCTGGTGTGCTCCCTCAAGAAACCCCCCCCTCCCTCTCCTCTCCTCTCCGCTCCCTCCCTCCTTCCCCCTTCCCCCCCTCTCCTCTCCTCTCCTCTCCTCTCCCCTCCTCTCCTCTCCCCTCCTCTCCTCTCCTCTCCTCTCCCTCCCTCCTTCCCTCTCCCCCCTCTCCTCTCCTCTCCCTCCCTCCTTCCCTCTCCCCCCTCTCTCCTCTCCTCTCCCCTCCCTCCTTTCCTCCCTCCCTCCCTTCCTCCCTCCCTCTCCTTTCCTCCCTCCTTCCTCCCTCCTTCCCCCTTCCCCCCCTCTCCTCCTCTCCTCTCCTCTCCTCTCCCCTCCTCTCCCCGCCTCTCCTCTCCCTCCCTCCTTCCCTCTCCCCCTCTCCTCTCCTCTCCCCTCCCTCCTCTCCTTTCCTCCCTTACAGTCACACTCACGTCTCTTTCTCTTCCTGTGTGGTGCAGTGTGCACAGCAGCAGAGGTGTGGTGATGCTGGAAGTTTAGTGTGAACCCCCCTCCCCTCCCTACGTGCCCCTCCTCTCCTCTCCTCTCCTCTCCCTCCCTCCTTCCCTCTCCCCCCCTCTCCTCTCCTCTCCCTCCCTCCTTCCCTCTCCCCCCTCTCTCCTCTCCTCTCCCCTCCCTCCTTTCCTCCCTCCCTCCCTTCCTCCCTCCCTCTCCCTTGAACCCCCCTCCCCTCCCTCCTAGGAGTACCCCCCCCTCCCTACTCCTTCCTCCCTCCCCCCCCTCCTCCCTCCCTCCTTCCCTCTCCCCCCCTCTCCCTCCCACTCCTTTCCTCTCCCTCCCTCTCCCTTCCTCCCTCCTTCCTCTCCTCCCTCCCTCCCTTCCTCCCTCCCTTTCCCTTCCTTCCCCAGGAGTACCCCCCTCCCTACAGTGATGCACCCTCCCCCCCTTTCCCTAGGTGCCTCCCTCCCCTCCCTTCCTAGTGTCTCGTTCCCTCATTCCCGTTTATACTATGGTATATGCCCCCCGTCCCGCTGTAGGATTGAGATATCAGTTCTCTCCATGAAGTGGTGTGAGACCCTGTGCGGAAATAGTGCGCTTTTTTGCCCCCCCCCCCCCCCCCCACACGCTGTTTCCTGTCCGAGCTCCTTTCCTAGGTACGTCACTCCCTCCCTTGTGGTATACTCCCTCACGGGATGTTCCCTCCTTTCCTGTCTAGCATGACGTACTCTGGTCTTGCCGGGTCTCCTCTCCTCTGGGGAAATTGGGTGTGCTCCCTCCCTCCCGGGCCTTTCCCAGTGTGTGTCCCCATCCCCGGCCCGGGGGCGCTTTCCCACCCCCTCTCTTCCACTCTCCTGTTAGGGATATATTGGGGGGTTGGTTAGGGGGAGAATAGACCGGGGTTATGTGTTGTATGGTGAACAGTTTGTAATGAGGGATGTTGTTGGCTGTTGTCTGTGGTGCGTTGCAGGGAGAGTGGAAAAACGCGCAGCAGGAGGAGGGAAGCAGGGATAACGCGGAGGAGAGCGGGCCGGTAAAAGGATGGTTGGTTTGTCTAGGCGTGCGGAGTGCGTGTTGGTGTTGGGCACTCTGGTGACGGTGTTCTTGTTATTTACGGCAGGAGTTTTGTATTATTTTTCGCCCCAGGGGCCGGAGCTTATAAATATAGATGTGGACAAGCGGGAATTGCGTGAGCCTCACACGAATGTGTTTATAAAAATAGCAAGGGAAGTGGCGAAAAGTGCGAATAAGTCTGATTGTTATGTGTGCGGCCTAGCACCGGAGTCTGCTGCAGCCGGTTTACCGCTTATGGCCCACCCAGTCACTGAGTGTCATAACTCTGTGTTGAGGGGATTTAATTTGCCTTTCCTATGTAAGGGAGTAAGTGAGGGGAGGATGGAGGCGTATCATAAGACAGGGCGGTTGCTAGGGGGTGAGACGGGGCAGGCTAGTTTGGATGTTAGGCCTATTCCGGTGGCAGTTAGGCCGGAGGAGTTTACAAGATGTGAGGACGGCGAGAATGGTGTGTATGTGGGCACGCTGGGGAATTGTGTAGGGGGGGTGAGCCTGGGGGCTGCAAAGGTGGCTGCACGGGCTCCCCCAGGTACGTATTGGATTTGTGGTGAGAATGCGTATGCAGCGTTGCCGGCGGGTTGGAAAGGAAGATGTGCGTTGGGGTATCTGGTGCCGGCAATGAGGGTAACGGATGTCTTGCCGACGCACCCTGGGGCGAGGAAGACGCGGGCTGCGACTCATGCGGATCGTTTTTTCAGGGTGGCGCTTCCTGCGTATGGGACGTATGCTAATATGAGGGAGATTGATCGTTTGGCTGCATTATTTGAGGACATGGCGGCCACAACAACAAAGGGGTTTAGCCTGGAAAATGAGGAGATGCGGTCGTTGAGGTTAATGGAGATGCAGACAAGGGCGGCTATGGATTTTTTGTTGGCAGCTTCGGGGGGTACGTGTGCGTTGATTGGTCAGGAATGTTGCACATATGAGCCCGAAAATGATGAGATAGGGATGCCGGACGTGATAGCACATTTGAGGAACATTACGAGGGATATCCATGACTCTCGGGTGAGTTCGTGGGAGGATTGGGGTCAGGAGCAGTTGGGGTATATAGGTTGGGTGATAGTTAAATACGTTCTCTATGCAGTGGTGATATTTGTGATATTGGTTGTGTGTGTGTCGGTGATTAGAGCATGCTTTGGGTATCTGATTAGGACTCTCTGCGCAGCCGGTCCGGCGGTGGAGAAGTCACTCCGCTCGGCTGCACCTGATATGACTAAGATAATGGCGGTAGAGGAGGATGACGAAGGGGGCCGAGCGGAGGTGGGCGTTCCGTTGGTGCCAAGGTACCATGAGTACGCCCTGTCTGTCATTTTTTGATCTGGACTGCTGGACAGTCTGGGTCGATGGGTGGGGGATGGGGTGTGCAGGGGGGTATGGTGCTGGGGGGACGTGCCTGGGGATATTATAAAAGTAATGTTGTTTTTGTGAATGAGTTTTGTTTCCATAAGTAGGTACACGGAGAAGGAATGGGTTGAGAGTTGTTAGGTCCCTGGGGTCTGGTGCTGAGTCTGTACGGTTATGCATGACCGTTTAGCAGGGCACTGGGCTTCCTGGGGTTAGTGACAAGGTGGGGTGCCTGGGCGTTAACTACCTTGTACCTGTGGTGAGGTTATCCTGTCCTCTGTGGGGAGTCTGTAATGGACGCTTCGGAAAACAGAGGGTGGGGCCTCGCGGCGTGCAGGGAGTGATGTCGGAAGGTGCGTAAAAACAAATGTTAGTGGACACGTGTCTGAGGAGGACAAATGTCCACTGGGGGGAAGTAGTATTGAGAAATGGAAACAAGATGATTGAATGAAATGTGTAATCAAGATGGTGACACTAATCAAAGAATTTTGTGATTTTCGAGGTGAAACAGAATATTGGAGCGGGACCACAGGGAAAACATCGGAAAGCGGAAAATCAACGAAGGAGGGATCAACATAGAAGCGGAAATAAGGGAGTAGACACCGGAAACGCAAACACCACTGTCAATCACAACATCTCTCAAAAATTTGAAAAAATTGTATGAATTAAGTAAAGGATTATTCATACTGTTGATAAAAAATCTCTCAAAAATTAGATGTGGTATGAATATTAGATAGAAGATATATTCATACTGAAAAAACGGAGTAAAGTGAAATTCCAGTTGAAAAATTAAAAAGAACTGTTGTATTTTGTGCTCTGTTTTTTCAGCAGTTCTGCCAGGCAACAAGGGCACCGCAAGTCAGGTAAGACTACAGATCACCAGTGAGAAGGGAAAGAAGAGAATAGACAGGGCTACAAGTACCGTTAGCGGTTGTTCGAGTAGGAGATAGTCACAAAAGCATAGACACCTACACTTAGACAGGGAATACAAAGATCACTCTTGCCTGCTGCCATTTTTTTTAAATAAAATAGGACACAGAAAGAGGAATTAAAAACCTCTAGTACATGAGAAGAAGAAACGCATATAGAAAAATGACAAAAGAGGCGAATAAAGATGTGAGTACACCAATTGGTTGGATGGAGGATACCCCGATACAAGTGCTTGCTAAAAATAATCCTTACACAGAGGACAATCCTTACTATGTGGAAAGACTTATTGAATTATCAACCAAATGGAATAAAAGATGGCCAAAAATCACAAAACCCTGGCCTATTGAGGGCTCTTTTGATTTAGAAATAATATCAGATCTGCATGCTCTAATTAGGACATATAGAACGGGGGAGGAAAAAGTGGGAAAGATGACAATCAGAGGGAAAAAACGCATGCAAGAAATGGACGCCTTATCAAAATTCGCTCGGGAAGCTGAGAGAAGGAAGAGTATGGTTGAGGAAAGTTCAACTGTTAATAAGGAGGCCCTGCCGACAGAGGAGCTAGCTCCCATCCTGATCACTCCCCAGGCCCCTAAAAGGATGCAAAGAACAGACCCCCGACCCCCGGAAGTATACTGGTTGGGGAACCTAAGCCAGGAATTGCTCGGACCAGCGTTGGAATGGGAGACATTCATCACCGCCAACATGCCAGCGGCAAAGAACCCAGAGACACCATACCATTGCACCCTACAGTACTATAAAGATGCGGATGAAAGACAAGCCGAGGAGTGGATGAGAAATCAACCAGAGGAGGTGCAGCTCAACGCCACCAGCATAGTGATGGGTCCCCAAGGAGCAGCAATACGGCTTGCACGGAGCAACTATCTGCAAAAGGAACACGAGATCACAGACAGCGTTCCCCACGTGACGCTAAAAGTGACCGACTCGTGCGACCAACAACACATCGGAAGGATGATGAAAGAGGCAGAAGGAATAAAGTTCGAACAGACGACGGAGAACCGACTCATATGGATAAGCCCGGACAAACGGTTCATCAAGATAATGATTCAAGGCACAGGGATGGGACGTCCCCAGACGGTGCAGCTGTGACAGGAGACAGTAGAAGAAACCCCCCAGAAATTGAGCCTCCAGGAGGAGATGATGGGGGCCATACCGGAAGTGCTGTGGTCAAAACATAGCACCGACATTGGACTGATCAAATCTGCTCAACCAGTGAGGGTGGAGCTTAGACCAGGAGCAACCCTGCCCTGGAAAAGTCAGTACCCACTGAAGGAAAAAGCGGTGGCCGGAATCGAGCCACAAATCAAAGGACTTCTAGAAGCCGGAGTACTACGAAAGACAAAGAGCCCCAAGAGCAACACGCCGTTGCTGCCAGTGGAGAAACCTGACACCTCGTACCGTCTGGTACACGACTTGAGGGCCGTCAATGAGGTTTTAATTGACTATCCCGCCGATGTCCCAGATCCCCACACACTACTGACATTCATCCCGCCGCAAGCTGAGTATTTTACGGTTATAGATTTGTGTAGCGCCTATTTTAGCGTACCTTTGAGCAAAGAGTGCCAGCATTTTTTTGGTTTTACCTATAAGAATGAGCATTATGAGTACACTAGGCTCCCACAGGGATTAAAGCATTCCCCACACATCTTTAACAAGATCTTGAGAGAGGATCTGGACGGGTTGGACCTGAGATTAAAATCCAGAGTCATTCAGTATATGGACGATATTATCTTGTGTGCCGACGATCAGACAACATGTCACAAGGAATCTATCGAACTATTGCAACTACTAGCAGAGAAGGGACACAAGGTGTCTTTGAAAAAATTGCAGTACTGTCAACCTAAAGTAGCATATCTAGGTCAAACGATTTCAAAAGGCCATCGAGCTATTACAGAGGAACATTTGGTGGCTATTAAGAAAGCTCCAAAGCCAGTGACTGTAAGACAGATGATGATGTTTTTGGGAATCGTCAGGTATAGTTCCACTTGGGTGGAGAATTATACAGAACTAGTAGGGCCTTTAAGAGCTATGATAAAAGTTTGCGGAAATGATAAGTTGAGTGCTAAAGTAACCTGGACTGAGGAGGGCCTGAGGGCATTTGAGACCATAAAGACCCGTATGTTAGCTGCCCCGGCCTTGACTTTGCCTGATTATACCAAGCAGTTCATACTATATGTCTCTTCCTCTTCAGATCAGAGGTATGCATGCGCAGTACTGGCACAAAACACCGGAGTGGGGATCCATCCACAACCAATAGGATACTACTCCATCGCCTATTCAGAGGTGGAAATGGGAATGCCTCCGTGCTACCGAGATTGCGCCGGAGTCTTCCTGATGTACGAGAAAGCTGCAAGTATCATGATGGGGTATCCAGTCAATATTATGGTAGGACATGCGATCCAAAATTTGTTGGAATCTGGTAAATCTGCACTAACGATACCCCGTCTGAAAAATTATTACAGGATTTTGGAACAGGAAGATGTTACTTTGACTAGGTGTTCCATAGTGAACCCAGCGCAGACCCTTCCTAAGCCTGAGGATGGAGAACCTCACGACTGTGTGGAGGCCGCTGAGAGGTACTCCAGACTTAGAGCTGACTTGCAGGCTTTCCCGTTTAGCAGTCCTGATTTGGAACTATGGACAGACGGCTCATGTTACAGAGTTGGAGAGGACCTAAAAGCAGGTTACTCTGTAGTAAAATCACAAGGTGATGGGTTTGTCGTAGCAAAGGCCGAAGCCTTGACACAACCCTGTTCAGCTCAGCTGGCGGAACTAGTCGCTCTGACTGAAGCGTGCAAAATGGCAGAAGGCAAGAGCTGTAATATCTATACGGATAGTAGCTACGCACAGAATATCAGTTTTCTCTACGGAGCGGTGTGGAAAGGGCAAGGTTTTAAGAGAGCAGATGGTACCGCCATAAGACACTGTAGTCAGATAACCGATTTGTTGCAAGCAATAATGAAACCCAAACAAATCGCAATTATCAAATGTGCTGCCCATCAGTCTGATGAGTCTAAGGTGACCAGAGGTAACAACATGGCGGATGTTGCTGCCAAGCAAGTGACAGGTGCGGACAGAGCAGGTAAGGTATTGGTTATCCCACATGAGGTGGAGTTGGAAGATAAGATTACTTACAAAGATGTTTTGACCTTTCAGGAAGAGGCGAGTCAGGTGGAGAGAAATCTCTGGTCAGCAAGGGGGGCTAGTAGAGATGGGACAGGTTTGTGGCGGAACCATGAAGGACTTGTGGTTGCACCAACTGGCCTGGTCGGACTGCTGATCCAAACTGCGCATGAGTTCTGTCATGCACACCGGAGAGAGGTGAGTAGGAAAATTGAGGAGTATGGGTTTTGGGCGCCAAACCTGCTACGGCAGATTGATTGTGTAATAAGTAGATGTGCAATTTGCTTGAAGAACAATGCACGCAGAGGGATCGTTGTGTCTCCGGGACACATCCCCACCCCAAATGGCCCAATGAGAGAACTTGTGATTGACTATGTAGACATGATAAAACCGATTAACCAAAAAAGGTACATTCTTGTCGTGGTGTGTCGATTTTCAAAGTGGGTGGAGGCTTGCGCGACTAAACATAAGGATGCTGCCTCAGTGGCTAAGTTCTTATGCCGTGAGATAGTAAGCCGTTACGGAATTCCCGATAGAATCGCGTCGGACAATGGAAAAGAGTTTGTAGACAAAACTGTACGTTTAGTACTCCAACAGATGGGGATAAAACAGCGTTTCGGGTCCGTTTACCACCCTCAGAGCCAGGGGGCTGTGGAACGCATGAACGGGGTACTTAAGAACAAATTGGTTAAGATCTGTCAACACACCGGTCTAAGCTGGCTGAGCGCGTTACCATTAGCATTGATGGCTTGTAGATCTAGCGAGATCCGGGGCCTGCGTTTAACTCCGCACAAAATGTTGTTTGGCCGATGTATGGTTGTGCCCGGATTGCGCGCAGCAGGAAAAGGTCCGAGTTTGGATATTCTAGACCACGAGATGCGTGAGTACGTGAAGTACATGTCAAAGCTCCACGGGGGGGGCAATCTATGATTATGTCTCTAGTAAACGAGAGACAGAGGAGGAGGAGGATAGGCGGAATGTTCCCCAGATAGTACCAGGGGACTATGTTTATGTTAAAGTGTTCAGACGCAAGTGGTATGGAGCGCGGCGGGAAGGACCGTACGAGGTCGTAAGAGCTACGGAAAGAGCGCTACAGGTAAAAGGATCTTCAATGTGGTTTCACCTTTCGCATTGCGTAAAAGCCCTGCAAGATGGGCAAGAATTGGAATCCGAACCCCTGTTCATTGATCAAGAACAGGAGGAAAGGCACGACGAAGGGGAAAATGAAGACGATTATGGGGAACCAGACAGAGGCGAACATGATGGTCCCTCTAGGGGAAATGAAGGATTTTTGCAGGAGCCAGACAGAGGAGATCATGAATTGGAATTGGAAAATGATGATTTTTCCTCTGTGGATTTTGGCGGAGTACCAACAGCGGAACCAAGGACGCTGGAGGAGAGAGCGATTAGCGCAACTGCAACGAAAGAGACACGGCCAAAAAGGGTTATCAATAGACCTCAGAGGTTTCAGTGAGGATAACTGGTAGAATTGCAGCTAAGAGGAAATAGACCTCAGAAGGTCTTTTGCGAAGGAGAAATTCAGTGTTTATATGTTTATGGTTTAAGTCTCCTTCGTGTTTATTAGAACTGTTAGTCTTATATTGGTGTGAGGTAATAATCTTTTCTTGCAGAGTCCATTACACAAAATAGACATTTGGTTAATTACATGGATAAAATAGTCTAAACAAAAAAGCTGTTATTGAAAGAGTGTTTCCTTGTAAAAACAGGAACAGCTTTCTTAGTCTGAAGTCATGATAATAACTGATAAATGTGTATAACTGTGCAAGAAGAAGAGGTAAGTGAAATTTTGGATTTTTTAAATTTTTGGATTTTTTTTAATAATTGTTTATGTTTTATGGTAATTATAATCATTTTGATTTTGAAATTTACTGGTTACATAATGAGGGTAGACCCCTCAGAGAAGGGATTGTCGTAAATTAAATTGATCAAAATGACCCGTATAAGCATTACAGGAGGGATCAAAATCATCTAGCGGTTTCTGGAAAAGGCCATAGGAGAATTCAGTCAAAGGCTAACAGTGCAACCTTTCACCCTTCACCTAGCAGCTATAGGAAAAAGCCCAGAGTACCATAAAAATAAGAACAGATCAAATGGCAAACAAATGAAACCTCTTTCCCCACACAACAAAGTGGGATGGAGGGCCCAATACTTAACTTTAAGTCAGGCCTGAAGGCCGGCACCAGAGTTCTGTTTACTTTAGCTAAGCAGTCCAAACAGACCTTTCTGGAATACCCACTGTTAGGTTGAGTGGGTACTATATTTCCATCTGTATGAGGGTCGAATTCAGGGACACTTGGGTAAATCATTCGAAAAGGAAACTAGTTCACATCCCCTCTGTAAGGTCACCTTGTAACGAGCCGAAAATAGTCATGTCACTTCCTTATTGGTCAGGGAACCCAGTTCTTTCGTGTTAAGCCAATTAGAACAGGTACAGGAGTCTCCGTTCTGTGACATCACGGGGCAGAGACTCGACCACTGGGCGGGGTTTGGGTGATTCCTATATTTACCACAGATCTGAGACATGGAGAGAAACGCACGGAGACCAGCAGACCACGTCGACGCACGGAGAGCATCATCTTGAGACAACCCCCAAAACCTACGCTGAAAACCTATCCAATCGAGACGTGCTGCAGATGCTTTTAGACAATAGAAAAGTTGGCGAGAACTTTAAGCTGTGTGGATCTTCCAATAAACGACGGCCAGACTGTCTTTGTACCTTTAGCGCCTGGCTCCGACTCCAAATCATTTATAAGACAATTGAACAGAACGTGTGAGTACAACAGCAGAGATACTATAGAGATCCACTATACGATCCTAAGACTTTAGTAGATAGATTCATTGAAAATACACGTTAGCTACCTGCAGTTTATTTTTTATTTTTGCTGTGCTATAATTACACCATAGGTGTGCAGTATAAAATGGAGTACAATAGGCTCTGAACAGGCTTATTTTTACATTGTCTGTACTCTGTACACATATAACATTTTCGTGCCAGCATATTGGCCTGCACTGTAAACCCGAATAAGTTTCCAGAACTTAAAAAAATTGACGTAATCTCCTGCCTCAAATTTTTTAAGTTGATCAACTCAAATGTTTTCAGTTGGCTAAGACTTACAATTTTCAGTTAAGGCAACTCAAATATGGTCTGTTACTGTGACTTGAGGTTCTCAGTTAAGTTAAATCAAATATGGTCAGTTACTCTGACTTACAGTTCTCAAGTGGAGTCAACTCAAATATGTTCAGTTACTGTGACTTACAGTTCTCAGTTAAGGCAGTTCAAATATGTTCAGTTACTGTGACCTAAGGTTCTCAAGTGGAGGCAACTCAAATATGTTCAGTTACTGTGACTTACAGTTCTCAGCTAAGGCAATTCAAATATGTTCAGTTACTGTGACTTAAGGTTCTCTAGTGGAGTCACCTCAAATATGTTCAGTTACTGTGACTTACAGTTATCAGTAAAGGCAGTTCAAATATGTTCAGTTACTGTGACTTAAGGTTCTCAAGTGGTGTCAACTCAAATATGTTCAGTTACTGTGACTTACAGTTCTCAGTTAAGGCAGTTCAAATATGTTCAGTTACTGTGACTTAAGGTTCTCTAGTGGAGGCAACTCAAATATATTCAGTTACTGTGACTTACAGTTCTCAGTTAAGGCAGTTCAAATATGTTCAGTTACTGTGACTTAAGGTTCTCTAGTGGAGTCACCTCAAATATGTTCAGTTACTGTGACTTACAGTTCTCAGTTAAGGCAATTCAAATATGTTCCGTTACTGTGACTTAAGGTTCTCAAGTGGTGTCAACTCAAATATGTTCAGTTACTGTGACTTACAGTTCTCAGTTAAGGCAGTTCAAATATGTTCAGTTACTGTGACTTAAGGTTCTCTAGTGGAGGCAACTCAAATATATTCAGTTACTGTGACTTAAGGTTCAACCTTAAATCCATGTGATTAAGTTAACAGAACTCAAAGAAATTGAGTCATTCTTATGCTCATTTCTTTTAAGTTAATGACCTCAAATGTTTAAGTTAATCAACTCAAATATTTGCAGTTACTATAACTTAAGGTTCAGTTTTAAAGTCCATGTGAATAAGTTAACGGAAAAATAACTACACAAGCACATTATATCAACTTCAAACTCTTTTATTTTTTTCTATTCAAAGAGTATACATATATAATATATAAACTGTATGTTAGCAATGTACAATAACACTGTAAACACTGTATAGACTGTTTTTGGACTATATTACACGTATGTTAACAATACCGACCAGGTATTAGTGCCTCGCAAAGTGCAGATATGAAGTTTTCCCCTTTTTTTATGCATTTAGGAGGTTTTGTTCTTCATCGAAACTATTTATCTTACAAAAACATTGTGTTACAACTTCAAACTCTTTATATTTATTTCTATTCAAAGAGTATACATCTATTTATCTTACAAAAACATTGTGTTGCCCTCTCCAACATTATGGCAATGTTAAAATTGAAAATATATATATAGAAAATATATATAGAAAATAAATACATGCATGTTATAACATGTACATAAAATGTAATGTATATTACACATTTAACCCCACTGGTCACAATAGTGTAATAATGTTTGTTATAAGGCTCTGAAAATGTTACTGAATGATGTATCAATGTATTTCCAGCAAATATTGAAATAATAAAGGGTTTCAATATGTGCAGTGCACATGACCAGAGCTGTTTACATCCTGGCTGAATTACTCAAATTTGTATAGTGTGGTCATAGAATGAGCAAACATGTTGACGGCAACTATTGTGACCATTGGGATAACACAGTGTATCTATGTACAGTACAGAATAAAATGTATAGATTATCTGAAAATATATATAGAAAATAAATACATGCATGTTATAACATGCAATGTAATGTATATTACACATTTAATCCCACTGGTCACAATAGTGTAATAATGTTTGTTATAAGGTTCTGAAAATGTTGCTGAATGATGTATCAATGTATTTCCAGCAAATATTGAAATAATAAAGGGTCTCAATATGTGCAGTGCACATGACCAGAGCTGTTTACATCCTGGCTGAATTACTCAAATTTGTATAGTGTGGTCATAGAATGAGCAAACATGTTGACGGCAACTATTGTGACCGTTGGGATAACACAGTGTATCTATGTACAGTACAGAATAAAATGTATAGATTATCTGAAAATATATATAGAAAATAAATACATGCATGTTATAACATGTACATAAAATGTAATGTATATTACACATTTAATCCCACTGGTCACAATAGTGTAATAATGTTTGTTATAAGGCTCTGAAAATGTTACTGAATGATGTATCAATGTATTTCCAGCAAATATTGAAATAATAAAGGGTCTCAATATGTGCAGTGCACATGACCAGAGCTGTTTACATCCTGGCTGAATTACTCAAATTTGTATAGTGTGGTCATAGAATGAGCAAACATGTTGACGGCAACTATTGTGACCGTTGGGATAACACAGTGTATCTATGTACAGTACAGAATGAAATGTATAGATTATCTGAAAATTGTCAATCCGCTTGGCACATGTAAAATTCACAAACGTTGTGCTGTATATTGGGTCCTGCCAATGTGGAACCAAAATACCAATCCACATTACACGCTATACAGCTGGCAATACTGTTAATAGTGCACATACCTACATATGGAAATGCAGCTGTATTTGCTCCATGATGTATCATGGAACAAGATGGTGTTTTCATTGAAAGAGTTAGTCAGAATGTCAGAGGCACCATCCGTCATTTAGAGCAGGCTATGTTTGTAGTAGTTATTTTAATTAACCCCAAAAAAGCAGATACTGCACTCTGCTGCATGATTTCCTTAAATAATTATACAGGTAATGTACAGGCAAAGTGCAGTAACTTCAAATACAATGTTGTTTTCCCTCCAACTTTCATAACTTCACCTAGCCATTTTATTTGGATCATCATCATTCCAATATATTCAGGTATTAAATTTCATTTTCAAAATGGCTAGGTTAAGTTATGAAAGCTGGAGGGAAAACAACATTGTATTTGAAGTTACTGCACTTTGCCTGTACATTACCTGTATAATTATTTAAGGAAATCGTGCCGCAGAGTGCAGTATCTGCTTTTTTGGGGATAATGAAAATAATTATGTCATATTTTTGTATGCCTAAAGATTACTTCATTAATACATGTTAAATCTGGGTACTATCATCTATCTACCTATAACACATTTTGGATGGCAAGTCAAAACACTTTAAAGCCATTTTTCACTGTTTGGAAGTTACTGCGGTCTGCCTGGGTTTTGAGTGTGATTTTGTAGTTACTGCAGTTTTTAAAACCCCATATCTCCAAAACTGAGCGACATTAACATCTGAAACTTGGTCACAAGATAAAACATTTATTGACAAGGTCAATTTCACTCATAACTAAATTTTAACTTTTTTCAAGTTACTGCGGTTAGCCTTGACAGGGCAGTATACTACTGCCTACAAGGTCTCAACGATACAGTCCCACTCTCAGCATACAAGATCGATGGTCTGCTGCTGCTGACTCCCAAGCGATTCATTCAAGTGAAACGGAACTGAGTCCAGCTAATGGTGAATAGTTATTTTATTAATCAATTATTGTGTCTTTATTCACTCGTTGTGTAATTGACCAGTTCATATTCTGTATAAGTTCATATTCTGTATATGTTAATAATAACGCTTCTGTGTTGCGTTTATGGCTCCTGGTATATCGCCTTGTACTCTGTACTGAGAACACTAACTCTACCACTGCCTACAAGCAATGGAAGCAGTCAGAGCAGAGTGGCATTTATGCCCATTGCCTCCTATTGTTCCTCGAGAAACAAACGTTTGGGACTTGGATGTTGCCTTTGAGATTCTGATAAACTCTTTCAACTCTAAAACTTACTTGGATGAAATTACAATAATGCTAGCTATAGACGGTTAAGAAAATTCTAACTGTAAAACTCTCAAATGTAAACATATTACATAAAAATTAAAGAACAAGGTACATTGAGTAGTTTGGACCTATTGGCTGAACATCTGCAAAGTAGTACAGCAACTTTTGAAGGTATTATTTTGACATGACAAGACATTTCAGATGAGTTTCTATAGACACACTTTTGAGGTGTTGGTAAGTGCTTTGGGGTAGTGCATAGATTAGTCCAAACATTACAGGAAGGAATCACCAAATCTGGGGAGGCTGATCATGATATGACTTTCAATGACAATAGAGATTGTCACAGGCTGGTAGTGAACTGGACTTGTGTCATGATCACTGATTACAGTAAGGAATAGAAACTCATCTGGAAGAAGGATGTGGGGTGAGGTATTAATTTCCTTGTCATGTCAAAATAATACCTTCAAAAGAGAGAGCCCTCGCTGCCAAGTAAAAAGACGTCACTGGCTGTCGGCGCACGTCTCGGGGGAAGCGTGCGATCGACTTGGGACGCCCTTATACGACTCGTAGGAGAACATGCATACAGCACCAGGTAGGGGAGGGGGGGGGGGGGGGGGGGGGGAACAACGACTAATTGGGACGGGGAGAAAATCCATTGAAAAATCTGAAGAAAAAAAAATTATTGCATCATCAAGTCATTCTTGAGAGTCTGTAACCTGGGCGACAGTTTACCAGCTTCTAGACCTAGTAAAATCTTCTGAATGAATTCAAAAGTGTTGGTAAGTCCCTTGGGGTAGCTGAGGTGTAGTGCATAGATTAGTCCAAACATTACCAGGAAGGAATCACCAAATCTGGGGAGCCTGATCATGATGTGACTTTCAATGACAACAGAGATTGTCACAGGCTGGTAGTGACCTGGACTTGTGTCATGGTCACTGATGACAGTAAGGAGGGCCACTGCAACACCCTGAAGCTCTGGCTCATCAGGCGTGTCCTGAAGGAATGAAAGAGACATAATAATCACAAATAAATCCATGGTTTCTACAAAGTGCAGCACAAAGCTAAGTATATGGAGTTGTGTTTGTAAGTTGTTTATATTTTATTTAGAATTTTTTTTTTGGTGAGAAGGTTATTTTTATTTAACCAGGTTAGTCCCGTCAAGATCAAATATCTCTTTCACAAGGGAGACCTGGAAGGAAGGAAGACTGATACTTAGCATTTTGATTAACTGTTCACTTAATATACAGTTGTACTGTAAATTATTTTCACTCGGACTCACTGTGCAGGTTTTGAAAAATCCAGAGACTTCCTCATGCAGATACACAGGCAGGGCATGGATAACAGTGGTACGCCTGGTGTGAACGTCATGGATTTCCTATTAAGATGTAAGATTAAGAAGAAAAAAAGAATTGTATTATATGGAAATGTTTACTGAACAAAGCGGATTTTAAACAGTCCAATCAGATATGTCCACAAATAACATGTTCACATCTTTAAAGGGGCTATGCACTGCTATTCCTAGCACTATTTGGGCAACTTTACACAATTCCTGTTAGTCTATTGAAGACATTTGTAAGGTTTTTTTCAAAAAAATTCATTGTTTTATATTTCTAATCAAGTACTCGAAACCATCATTTTTCAGCCTCAAGAAATCAGGCTGTTATGGCCTGGCTCCGCCCATAAGCACTTTGAGTGACAGTCAGACCACAGTCTGCACTGGTAGAGGGAGGGAGGGAGGGGGGGGAAGAGAGAGAGAGTTCAGTTCAGTTCAGAGTTTTTATTTGCCACATGGAATAATACAATCATAGTTTCTTCATTAAAAAATCATAAATAGTCATTCCATGGACAAAAGGAGCAGGAAGAAGAATAAATCTTATAGTTACCTCACCTGCCCCTTATTCCTAAACTAACATGTATTTTCTTAATGGTCGGCGTATAACCTTATTTACACAAATAATCATTTATACCATGAGAGAGAGAGAGAGAGAGAGAGAGAGAGAGAGAGAGAGAGAGAGAGAGAGGCTCTCTCTTCCTTTCTCTCCCTCCAAAGCGCACGGCCCCGCAGCTCCACTCGCTGATGAGACGGGGCAGCTTTTTTCTTTCTTTCAATCTCCCGTGTGGCGCGCGGCCGGCAGGTACCCCCCCCCCCCCCCCCCCAAGTGCCCCCTCTCTCTCCCTCCCTCCTTCTCTCTTCATTTC
Source organism: Notolepis coatsorum (assembly GCF_963971535.1). Classification (NCBI taxonomy): domain Eukaryota; kingdom Metazoa; phylum Chordata; class Actinopteri; order Aulopiformes; family Paralepididae; genus Notolepis; species Notolepis coatsorum. Next base: position 106,165,945 of record NC_140171.1, read on the forward strand.
TCTCCTTTCTCTCCCACTCGGCTCTCGCTGATGAGACGGGGCAACTTTTTTCTTTTCTTTCTTTCAATCTCCCGTGTGGCGTGCGGCCGGCAGGTACCCCCCCCCCCCCAAGTGCCCCCTCTCTCTCCCTCCCTCCCTCTCTCTTCCTTTCTCTCCTTTCTCTCCCTCTCGGCTCTCTCTTCCTTTCTCTCCCTCCAAAGCGCACGGCCCCGCAGCCCCACTCGCTGTCTAGTCTAGGTAGAATGGGGGCGGGCATTAGCTCCAACCACAGAGCCAATCGCATCACTGTGCGCCTAATGACGTGACTCAGGACTTCAAATCAAAATGACCCGATTTACTAGAGCACGAGAGGGGCTGGGCTGAATCGGAGCAATCCGCCAATATGGTATTTAGACCCTAAAACACATTGATACGAACTCCTATTACTATAATACAATGCTAGAGACTGAAAAATGACATTTATAATGCATGGGACCTTTAATGCAATCAGAAAAATGGCAAACACAATGGTGGAATAATTGTAAAATTCAAAAGCTCATTTGAATCATTGAACCTGTTCAATGTTACAGAGGTTCGACCTATGACATGTATAATAATCTATTCACCTGTTCATCGTGGATTTTTAAAATGTGAGCCAAAGCATCTGCAGGGTTCCCAGTTTTGGACGCCTTCTGTCTGAATAACGTCATCAGTCGAGGAAGATGGCGGTCAAGCTCAGCGTAGAATGTGTTGGGCAGGTTCTGGTTGGTAATCAGCTGGAACTCTGCATACACCTATATTTAAAAACAGCAGGACAATATAGTATATCAACATCAATTAGTCACTTCAACTTGGTGGATCTCTTACTTTGTTTGGTTTGGGCTTCAGAGCATGACGGCGGGATTTCTGGTCAACCATGTCATTACATTTTGCGGAATCGGTCGCTGATGACTAGCTCGCGGGGGCGCACAGAACACACACGCAGATGCGCCGCTAGAGTATATAGACCAGGCTTAAGAATCACAAGTTTCACTTTAAAACACACAGAATGTGCCAAATGTTAACACAGGAAAGAGAGAGCTGATCTATATTACCTCAGACTCCATTTTGAGAGCAGGCCAGAGGTCCATGAGCTCTTTCACTGGTGGGCTGGACTTCACTATGGTCTGTCGGCGCAGGGCAAATGTGGTCTGCATCAGCTTTCTAATGAGGGGCAGGTTCTTCTCAGTCTTCTTGACTTCTTCAGCAATTGTCTGCCTCAACTGCTCAAGCCTCAAGGAATCCTCTCCTTGGGGATAGTTGGGTAGGAAGTTTACTTCTGCTCGCTTGGGTCTTTTAATGTTGGAATGTGAAGGTTCGCCATCAGGATTGCTTCTACCTCTTTTTCCAGCATTTACAGTGACCTCCTCACATCCTGCCCGTCTCAGCTTGTTCCTGAAATTGCCCATCTTGAATTTGATGCTGTTCTTCCATCCATTGCAGCCGGTCTCAGATCCTGCTTCCTTCAAGCAGGGATGTTTGGCGACAAGAGCCGCAGAAGCCACTGCTATCTCTTTATCACTTGGATAAGCCTTGAAAGCATACATTGTAGATGCAAGCTTTTCTAAGATGTCGTGCTTTAGGTCTCTTGTCAACTTAAGGTGTCTCTTGTTCTTCTCAAATTCGTTGTTTCTGTCTCTAAGTTTCAGCTCAACATCGAATGCAAATGTAGGAACTGGAAATGGACCTGGAGGCCATCTGCTTAGACGTTCTGGAGATGACATATCTGAAAGTATATCAGTAGATGCGAGAGAGCTGGAGTCGAGCGAAAGTGAAATGTGCACAACAGCTTTTTGTGGCAATTCCGTAATGTCATCAAGGGAAGTAAGTTTCCCATCAAAGTCTGGATCTTCATACAGCAAACTGAAGTCAAGGTCTATTTCCAACTGTTCTTTTATAATCTTGATCAGTGCATCAACAGAGGCGGGTCGTGAACTGAGTTTTAATTTTCTAGCCCGGTCTGTCTCAACAACACGAAGGATCATGGGTTGTGGGGAGGCAGCTGCCATTGTGCTATGGAAACTTGAATGAATCGCTTGGGAGTCAGCAGCAGCAGCAGACCATCGATCTTGTATGCTGAGAGTGGGACTGTATCGTTGTGACCAGACTGCAGGTAGATGGACAGTGGACAGATGTGGTCCGGTCGACAGACAGCAGCTCAAGGACCTAAGTAGTCATAAACACAACACAGAAAGCGTCATTATTAACATATACAGAATATGAACTTATACAGAATATAAACTGGTCAATTACACAACGAGTGAATAAAGACACAATAATCGATTAATAAAATAACTATTCACCTTCCGTTTCACTTGAATGAATCGCTTGGGAGTCAGCAGCAGCAGCAGACCATCGATCTTGTATGCTGAGAGTGGGACTGTATCGTTGTGACCAGACTGCAGGTAGATGGACAGTGGACAGATGTGGTCCGGTCGACAGACAGCAGCTCAAGGACCTAAGGAGTAGTCATAAACACAACACAGAAAGCGTCATTATTAACATATACAGAATATGAACTTATACAGAATATAAACTGGTCAATTACACAACGAGTGAATAAAGACACAATAATCGATTAATAAAATAACTATTCACCTTCCGTTTCACTTGAATGAATCGCTTGGGAGTCAGCAGCAGCAGCAGACCATCGATCTTGTATGCTGAGAGTGGGACTGTATCGTTGTGACCAGACTGCAGGTAGATGGACAGTGGACAGATGTGGTCCGGTCGACAGACAGCAGCTCAAGGACCTAAGGAGTAGTCATAAACACAACACAGAAAGCGTCATTATTAACATATACAGAATATGAACTTATACAGAATATAAACTGGTCAATTACACAACGAGTGAATAAAGACACAATAATCGATTAATAAAATAACTATTCACCTTCCGTTTCACTTGAATGAATCGCTTGGGAGTCAGCAGCAGCAGCAGACCATCGATCTTGTATGCTGAGAGTGGGACTGTATCGTTGTGACCAGACTGCAGGTAGATGGACAGTGGACAGATGTGGTCTGGTCGACAGACAGCAGCTCAAGGACCTAAGGAGTAGTCATAAACACAACACAGAAAGCGTCATTATTAACATATACAGAATATGAACTTATACAGAATATAAACTGGTCAATTACACAACGAGTGAATAAAGACACAATAATCGATTAATAAAATAACTATTCACCTTCCGTTTCACTTGAATGAATCGCTTGGGAGTCAGCAGCAGCAGCAGACCATCGATATTGTATGCTGAGAGTGGGACTGTATCGTTGTGACCAGACTGCAGGTAGATGGACAGTGGACAGATGTGGTCCGGTCGACAGACAGCAGCTCAAGGACCTAAGGAGTAGTCATAAACACAACACAGAAAGCGTCATTATTAACATATACAGAATATGAACTTATACAGAATATGAACTGGTCAATTACACAACGAGTGAATAAAGACACAATAATTGATTAATAAAATAACTATTCACCATTAGCTGGACTCAGTTCCGTTTCACTTGAATGAATCGCTTGGGAGTCAGCAGCAGCAGACCATCGATCTTGTATGCTGAGAGTGGGACTGTATCGTTGAGACCAGACTGTAGGTAGATGGACAGATGTGGTTGTGTGGTTGACAGCTCATAGGACCTAAGATGTTCTATATACCAGGAGTCATAGTCTCGACACAGAAAAGAAACCTCGTTATTCACAAGGTAGATCTGTTCTATTTGGCTAAATGTAGACAGTCCACCACTGACTCTGACGGAGAGAAACATTCCACAGACATAGTCTGTGCCATCAATGGTTACCTTTGATGTCTGGTAGATTGTGTCACTAACTGTGTGTCCTCTAATGTGTACCTGAGCTATTGCTGGTAGAGATGAAACCAGAACAGAGTCAACCCTGGATGCCTGGGTTTTTGGCTTGAAATATGATGGTGAAGCAAGATGATATGCCATCATGTGTTGGTGTCTGATTGCCATCGTCTTCAAGATATTTTTGAAGTTTTGAGTGTCATGCACCACTCTTTTGAAAAAGCGGTGCTTGGCCTCAAATCGCATGGTCCAAACATGCAGCAGGGGTCCAAAGCACTTAACTAGAGCGGGATAATGCTCCACAAAGTGATGTTTAGGACGGAGTTTAACTGCAGGGAAAACCTCTAATAGTACCTGTCTATGATCACTGATTTTGCACTGAAAATAGTCTAAGGTTTCATCAGTATATGATGGGCACAATGCTAACTCTAGCACCTCTTTCAGCTCCATCAAAACTGCCCATGCTGCATCACCCACTGGTACTACACTGCCTACAAGTAATGGAAGCAGTCGGAGCAGAGTGGCATTTTCATGCCCATTGCCTCCTATTGTTCCTCGAGAAACAAATGTTTGGGGAATTGGGTGAGGTCTATCCACTTTATCAGCGTGCTGATACGGGAATGATGTAATCTTTTGGTTCAGATACTCTAAAGTGAAGTACTTTCGCCGAATCATCTCTTTAACACAGAGAGAAAGCTCCACGGGAACCATACCTTCCAGAAGATCGTGAAGTATATCTGGAGGAAACCCTGTGATTGTATGAAAGTAATTCAGGGATTCACGTAAGACACAGCCACCTTTAACACCAAAATGGTTGCTCGAAGTGTCATGTGCAGTTTGTACATGCAGGTCATGGCTGACTTTGGTTCTCTGAGAAAACTCTCCCTCTCTGACATCAGTTGTTTGAAACTGTTCACTTGTGGCCAGACAGAATCTGCAAACATAGCCTGCTCTAAATGACTCCACAAAGCCACCGAATCCATGAGCGCCCAGATTGTCGGCAGAAACACACCAGATTGTGCCTTTGACATTCTGACCAACTCTTTCAATGAAAACACCATCTTGTTCCAGAGTATGAACATCACGCAGCAATGGAGCAAGTACAGCTGCATATCCATACCTACGGAGGTCTGTCACTTTTACCAGCATTGCCAGCTGTATAGCGTGTAATGCTGATCGGTATTTTGGTGGCACATTGGCGAGGACCCAATATATAGCACAAAGTTTGTGAATTTTATGTGATGTGCCAAGCGGATTGGCAATTTCCAGATCATCTATATATAGCTGAAGTAGTAGGATGAGATTCCCTGTTGACAGTAACTCATTTTCAAGGAAATGGGAGCCATCAGAGCATGACACATATTGACCAGTTGTAGTATTTGGTTCTGTAATCTTGTCAAGGATGTCTGTGTTTTTAAACAACTCTTGAATCATTGAAAGGATGGGAACATACATGCTGGTATGTCCTGGTTGCTCCAACTGATACTCTACTGGCATTACACATGGATAGTTGCGCTCCATAAAGCTTTTTCTGCGCTTGGTTGAACACAACTCTGCACCTTCAGAGGTAGATGTAGACAGAACATTGCAGTACATGACAGCGCCAACAACTTCATCCAGTGTAGGTTCTGCAATATTGTGACCATTTCTCTGCAATAATGTCATTAACTGCCTCCTTGATCAATGGCTGAGATAAGGAGAAGACCTGATTGAAGTGGTCTACTATTTCTTGAATAGCTGTGTTTGAGACATGGAGGATAGCCTGCATCTTTAGGAACAAGGAAGATACGTTCATTTTAAGTTGATTTCTTAGATTGTCAGTGTCACATTGATCATCATCCACCACTTCTATGCTCTGGCCTGGACATTCTTCATGCAAATCACTAGTGACCTCAGAAATCCTGTCTTGGGGATCCTCAACAACGACAGCTTTTAAGTCTGATGCAAGACTTAATTGGTGTTCTCCGCTTTTATGGCAATTGAATGAAGAGTAAACATTTGTGCTATAGCTACAATCCTTATATGGGCATGTCACTGTTTCATTATTTTTTAAATGCTTTCTGAGATGACTTAAGAAAATTGATTCAGAAAAGGGTTCCCGAAATGCGCACAAAGGGCATTTTATTACCACAGGGCTCTGACTCTGTTCTGGTCTACTGCTAAGTTGTGCAGTATGATATCTTGACAAATGAGTACTCAATGCATTTAGCGTCTTAAATTTACAGATACAATCAGTATAGAGGCATGGAAGAGGACTGACTCTGGAAAAGTGGCTGTGTTGCAGTCTGTAGTGTTTAAATAACTGTATTCTAGAAGTCAAAGAAGCTGCACACAATTTACACTGCCAGACTACCATATTGGAACTATGAGAAAAAACTGAGCTCTGTGGAAACAGATTAATAAACTATGTTCTGGTCTCAACGATACAGTCCCACTCTCACAAATATGTTTTTATATTTACAAATAATCAGCTTACTGTTTGGCTCATTTGAATATTTCCCAGCAGCACTTGCTACCTGAAAGGCAAGGGAAAAAATACAACGTTTAGACCTCCATAAAACATATACCAGAATAACTTACAACTCAATATAACAAGTTCATACTATTAGCTTACAAAAACATAATCATAATTTTCACAGTTTGAATGTTTAACCATCAATCAGAAGGAGAGAGAGAGAGAGAGCGGGAGATAGCGGGAGGGAGAGAGTGAGAGAGAGAGAGAGTGAGCGCGAGAGAGGAGAGCGAGAGAGAGAGAGAGAGAGAGAGAGAAAGGAGATAGAGAGAGAGCGCAGGAGAGCGAGAGAGAGGAGATAGAGAGAGAGGGAGGGAGAGAGAGAGCGGAGATGAATGAGAGCGTTCAATTTTTTTTTTTTACCTTTATTTACCCAGGGTAGGTTCGCTGAGCACAGATGCTCTGTTTCAGGAACGCCCTGCTTCACATTCACACAGTTCCATTCACACCTGGGAGCTGCCCAGTACAACCACAGTTGACACCATTGGCCACTGAGCAACTCCACTGGAGCAGTTGATTCAAGCCATGTCACATAGTTCAAGTTTGAAATGATTCTTTCTGTTTTGCTCCTGAGAGTGCTAGATACTGTACTGTACTGGTAATATTATTTATTTGTGTTAACTTCTGAATAAAACAACTTATTAAACACAAGTACATCTTATTGAACATTATTTTGATATTTCATTACCAATTATCATAGCAAAACAGCTTTTTCAAACAGTCTGTAATGCATTTTGGAAACGGGAGATGGGCTCATGGTGTAATGGGCCACCTGGCCTGAGAAACATAAGGAGGAAAGAAAAAGTAAGGACTTACTTCTGGTCATTATTTGGGTAGAACACACATATTTTGAATGCCTTCGGCAGTTTTTTTTTTTTTTTTTTTAGCCATTTTAATCTAGATTAATCTAGATTAAATCCAGGATTGCAGATAGATTAATCTAGATTAAAAAATGTTATCTATGCCCACCTCTAATTTATACTCACTATATGAAAGAAACTTGACGTGCGCTGCTGCTGCTAACTTGACGTGCTGCTGCTGCTGCTGCATCTCACGACATGCGGGTATGCAGGTATCAGCCCAGAATTCCTCCGCAGCTGCGCACAACAGTGGTTTCCTTTGCTTGCTTGCAGAAATATTATTTCACATGCCGTTATTTCCCACTTCTCAGAGCTGAGCTAATTCTCTAAACGAATTCTTTAATATAATTGGACTTAATATATAATATAATAACTGTATTAACATCTCTCTCACTCTCTCTCTTTCTCTCTGTCTCTCTCTCTGTCTCTGTCTCGCTCTCTGTCTCTCTCTCTGTCTCTGTCTCTCTCTCTGTCTCTGTCTCTCTCTCTGTCTCTCTCTTTCTCTCTCACTCTCTCTCTTTCTCCTCTGTCTCTCTCTCTGTCTCTGTCTCGCTCTCTGTCTTCTCTCTGTCTCTCTCTCTGTCTCCTGTCTCTCTCTCTGTCTCTCTCTTTCTCTCTCTCTCTCTCTCTCTCTCTCTCTCTCTCTCTCTCTCTCTCTCTCTCTCTCCTCCTCTCTCTCTCTCTCTCTCTCTCTGTCTCTCTGTTTCTCTCTCTCTCTCTCTCTCTCTCTCTCTCTCTCTCTCT
>NC_140171.1:106174085-106176585 GCF_963971535.1 Notolepis coatsorum
GCAGTTTTTTTTTTTTTTTTTTTAGCCATTTTAATCTAGATTAATCTAGATTAAATCCAGGATTGCAGATAGATTAATCTAGATTAAAAAATGTTATCTATGCCCACCTCTAATTTATACTCACTATATGAAAGAAACTTGACGTGCGCTGCTGCTGCTAACTTGACGTGCTGCTGCTGCTGCTGCATCTCACGACATGCGGGTATGCAGGTATCAGCCCAGAATTCCTCCGCAGCTGCGCACAACAGTGGTTTCCTGTTGCTTGCTTGCAGAAATATTATTTTCACATGCCGGTATTTCCCACTTCTCAGAGCTGAGCTAATTCTCTAAACGAATTCTTTAATATAATTGGACTTAATATATAATATAATAACTGTATTAACATCTCTCTCTCACTCTCTCCTCTTTCTCTCTGTCTCTCTCTGTCTCTTCTCGCTCTCTGTCTCTCTCTCTGTCTCTGTCTCTCTCTCTGCTCTGTCTCTCTCTCTGTCTCTCTCGGTCTCTCTCTCTCTCTGCTCTCTCTCTGTCTCTCTCTCGCTCTCTGTCTCTCTCTCTGTCTCTCTCTGTCTCTCTCTCTCTCTCTGTCTCTCTCTCTCTCTCTCTCTCCTCTCCCTCTCTCTCTCTCTCTCTCTCTACTCTCTCTCTCTCTCTCTCCTCTCTCTCTCTCTCTCTCTCTCTCTCTGTCTCTCTGTTTCTCTCTCTCTCTCTCTCTCTCTCTCTCCTCTCTCTCTCTCTCTCTCTCTCTCTCCTCTCTCTCTCTCTCTCTCTCTCTCTCTCTCTCTCCTCTCTGTCTGTCTCTCTGTTTCTATCCCTCTCTCTCTCTCTCTCTCTCTCTCTCTCTCTCTCTCTCTCTCTCTCTCTCTCTCTCTCTCCTCCTCTCTCTCTCTCTTCTCTCTCTCTCCTCTCTCTCTCTCTCTCCTCTCTATCTCCTCTCCTCTCTCTCCTCCTCTCTCTCCCTCTCTCCCCTGCTCTCCTCTCTCTCCCTCTCTCTCTCTCTCTCTCTCTCTCTCTCTCTCTCTCTCTCTCTCTCTCTCTCTCTCTCTCTCTCTCTCTCTCTCTCTCTCTCTCTCGCTCTGTCTCTCTCTCTCTCTCTCTCTCTCTCTCTCTCTCTCTCTCTCTCTCTCTCTCTCTCTCTCTCTCTCTCTCTCTCTCTCTCTCTCTCTCTCTCTCTCTCTCTCTCGGTGCATGCTGGGAATGAGATTGGAGAGATTGGAGAGGTTGGAGGTTGGAGGTGTAGTGAGTTTTTTCTATCTTTATCTGTCTATTTTGTTAATTTGTTTATGGGATATTGTATTATAAGTGTAGTGTTGGTTTGCTGTGTGTTTTGGTGTGTATAGGGTTAAGTGGGAGTGTTTTGTTTGTTTGGCCGCATCGGCCAGGCTGTGCTGCTGGATGACGTCAGACGCCAATATGGACTTTTCTAAAATTGGTAGAAAGCATGGTATTAAGATATCTGTTCCTAATGTATCAGTAGAGGACTGCAGTTTGGCAGTTGAGTATTATGTTGGACATAAAAGCATTAAATCAGCTGCGAAGATGAATCAAGGAGTGGTGATATTTGTTGACTCGGTGGACAAGGTGCACACACTGGTTCAATCGGGGATAAGTGTTGACGGGGCTTTTCTTTCTGTAGAGCCGCTCTCCACACCAGGCAGAAATGTCTTTATTTCCAACGTTCCGCCGTTCATCAGTGATGAACTATTGAGAAGTCAACTAGCACGACATGGGAAGATAATTCCCCTATAAGAAAAATGTCATCGGGATGTAAATCTTCGCTTTTAAAGCATGTTGTCTCACACAGGCGACAGGTTTTAATGATTCTAAACAACAGCGGAGAGGAGCTTGAGTTGGTTTTTAAGATAAAGGTTGATGAGTTTGATTATGTGGTTTTTGTGAGTTCTGGTAGTTCGGGGAAGTGTTTCAAATGCGGGGAACTGGGTCATATCTCCCGCGATTGTGCGGGGAGAGGGGCAAGGCGACCTCCGCCTCAGCCCCAGGAGGAGCGCGGGGCTGGGATCAGCGCAGGTAGTGGTACAGAGGAGGGGGGAGTGGTGCAGCGCGCAGCAGAGAGCAGTGACGACAACAGAGTCCCGCTGCAGACCGCCAGCAATGTGAATAGAGTCCTTTTGCAGACTGACAGTAGCGCAGCAGATAGTATCCAGCTGCAGGGCACAGAACCGGTGTAGCAGGTACGAAGCAGAGCCTTGGTACAGAGGAGGGAGGAGTGAGGGAAGCTGCCCCCCCCCCCCTCAACTAGTGGCGACTGTGGGGGTAACGGGGTGGTGCGGGTGGTGCAGGTACAGAGGAGGGAGGGGTGGGAGACGCTGTTCCCCCCTCAACCAGTGGTTGTGTAGGTAAGGAGGTGGGAATCGGAGATGCTGCCCCCCCTTCAACAAGTGGCGAGGTAACAGAGGAGAGCAGAGGTTTTTTTGTCCCCCCAAGCCCAACACTGCGTCAGGGTAAAAAAAGGAATCAAAGAAATTTGACAAGTGAAGTAATA